>NW_017275359.1:18182-20310 GCF_001594065.2 Cyphomyrmex costatus | reverse complement strand
TCAGAAAACCATTTGGGCCAGTTTCACCAACGTCAATTACTTAATCGACTGTGAAACTGACCAATCACATTTGCTGTTTAGTAGAACCATCTTTAAAAACCTACGTGATATTATCCTTATTTACTTAATTCTAATGACATGTATCATTTAAATAAAAGATTTGATATCAATAGTAGGCGCCAAGTTAAATTATAGTCTTTAAAAAAAAACGTCGTATTGTCCTCATTATTTAATTAAATCAATGATATGTATCATTTGTATAAAATATTTGATATCAATAGTCGGCGCCAAGTTTTTCTACCTTATTACTTACTTAATTTTAATGATATTTATCATTTATATACAAGATTTGATATTAACAGTCGGCGCCAAGTTAAATTCTACCAAATTAGAAAGTAAAACACAAGTGGTACCTTTAATCTTTAAGAACCCATATAGTACTATTATTTAAATTCTACTAAATTAAAAAATAAAACTCATGTGGTACTATCTTTATCTTCATACAACCTAATCTTCATACAACCGGGGTGGCCGAAGGCCACGTTATATTACGTTTATTAGTGTATTTGATTATCAGAACAATCACGATATTAATTATTAATTAGAATAATAATTTGTAAACATATATTTATGAAAATATACGTGATTGAAAACTTGTTAACTTACACTCTAAAATCTTGAATCAAATATAGTGTTCTAGGTAAGGGATCAAACTATAATAGTATTTTATATTATTATTGAAAGATAATGAAATGGAAATGAATACGTATATAAAAAATACTATTATACATATTACCATGAAAAATGACTCACATATTATTGAAAGTGCCAGGTTCATCAAAGTAAACATACACCAACAGTTGCCAACTTTACGTCTGACTTGAATACCTCATTGTATGCTAAGGTTTTTTTATCATTTCATTATCTTCCAATAATAAAGATGTATTACGCTAAAGTAGACAATATGGTAAAACAATTTAATAAGAATTCTTTTGAAATTAATATTGATCTTTTGTGATTTATTTTTAGAATATAAAAAACTGTTATTTGATCACATAGAACACTGTATTTGATTCAAGATTTTGGAGTACATGAGAATTCTTTTGAATTAATACTGATTTTATGTGATTCATTTTTGAAATCTAATATATACCTACTGTTACGTCCTGTAGACTCCACGATTCTTTTCTTTCAAAGGATCTTGGTCAGCGTCATGACCAGAGTGAAATTTACGAGAAAGGCCCGAGATTCTTCCAATAATAAAGATGTATTACGCTAAAGTAGACAATATGGTAAAACAATTTAATAAGAATTCTTTTGAAATTAATATTGATCTTTTGTGATTTATTTTTAGAATATAAAAAACTGTTATTTGATCACATAGAACACTGTATTTGATTCAAGATTTTGGAGTACATGAGAATTCTTTTGAATTAATACTGATTTTATGTGATTCATTTTTGAAATCTAAAAAACTGTTATTTCTATTGTTACGTCCTGTAGACTCCACGATTCTTTTCTTTCAAAGGATCTTGGTCAGCGTCATGACCAGAGTGAAATTTACGAGAAGGGCCCGAGCGCGGATATCTGATAATCGAGGCCTAAGTAAACACCACGCGCTGGGAAACTCGTAAATGCCACTCAAAAGAAAAATAAAACGAGGAAAACAACTTGCGTACAAAGGGCTGACGGCGATAAAAATTGCGAAACCACATATTTCTAAGCGGCCATTAGATAACGAACACTCTAAGGTATCATCTGGGAACTCTAAGAAAACTAGCTTAAAAAAAATAACTGGCGCCATGGCCATTGTGCCAAATCGTAAAACTCTTAGAGAATTTCCCACAGCAATGTTCATTTGACATCTAATAAATGAAGCGCGGAAACCGACGACTCTTCTAGTCATATATTTTTTCTACAACAAAGCGCAACGTGGTCCCTACTGTAATTTCCTATGCATAAAACCCTCAAGAAAAATTGTAAATTACTTTATTTTTTTTAACTCCCCGAGAACACGCGAGATCAACCTCGATAGGACTAGCAAAAATCGTAAAATCCTTTATTCTCGGAGCTCTTCCTAGAAGACGCTTGATATCAATATCGATAGGAGTTAAGAAAAATCGTAAAT
>NW_017275359.1:0-16970 GCF_001594065.2 Cyphomyrmex costatus | reverse complement strand
TTTCCCCCACAGACTTCTCTTCCTCCCCCCGTCACCAGCTCCTTCCCTGGGCAGACGTTTCCTCCCCCTGATCTCGCAGATCTCATCTCACAACATGAGATCATCGTGTACATTCCCGGGATCCCCATCCCCTTTCTCGTTCGTATGAACGCTATCCGACCCGCAGTCCCCTGTTCCTGCCAAAGGCACTTCTCTTAACTCCTCTCCCGTCCCACTCTTACACACACACAAACACGATAGTTATAATTTTTACCTTTTTTTTGTACTTATATTTTGGTAGTTTTTATTTTTGTAATTCTTCTTTTTTGTATACTCATAATTTTACTCATTGAAATTTTTACGTACTTAATTATAATGCTTATATATTTTGTAATCGTAATTAATAAATGCGTAAGAAATTTAATTTTAAAATGCAAAACCCGTTTTAATTTAATTTCTTAAACCCTTTCTCGTATTCCTTCATCCATTCCCGTTAGATCGCACAGGTCCACTCCCAGGTAAAAGGGATTAAGTTCCCTGACCTAAATTAAAGGACCAACGATCGTGACCGCTCTCGGAAAAAGGCGTCATAGTGTCTCTTTCGAGACACTGACCCATTTTCCGGAGCATTTAAAGGTACGATCGACTCGCAGGACACTCCACGGTGTGTACCTGCGAGAGCCCGAACTCGGTGACGCTCCTCCGTTGCCCCTTCCGAAATTTGGGGATCGAGCGTGACCGAATCTCGGGCAGAGTTCGTTGCGCCCTTCCGCAGCTCCTCCCGGAATCGGAGCTTGGACGTAACACTATCACTCCCCTAGAACACTATATTTGTTTCAAGAGTTTGGAGCACATGTGTGTGAGTTAACCAGTTTTCAATCACGTGTATCTTCATAAACACACATTTACAAATTATTATTATAATTAGTAACTAATATTATGAGGATTATACATTATTACCATGAAAAATAACTCATATACTATTGAAGGTGCCAGTTCATAGTAAACATACATAAAATGTATATTCTTTTGTTGCATATATACGAAATAATAATGATTTAACATTATTATTATAAACATCTAGTGTGCATGTGTTGTTAAATCATTATTACGTATGTATGCGACAAAAGAATATACATTTTATGAATGTTCACTTTGAACTGGCACCTTCAATGATATATCAGTTTGTTTTCTAACGTCGAAAGTGTCGGTTGCATTGCATTACCTTCAGAATTTAATGTACTTTTATTATTGTAATGTACTACTGCGCTTGTCAACTATTTTGATACCACTCTTATTTAGGGCAACATTATTGTAAACAAGCTTTGCATTAGTCACATCCAAGTTTATTTATCCGACTTAAACGATCGTACAGATCGCAGAGATCGATATTTATTCTAACCTCACTTCCGTATTCGTCTATTCTATCGATGTGACAGAGTTCCTAACCTCAATCCTTTGTTATTGCCGAGACACTTAATAATCCGACATCCGACTTTAACGATCGTACATATCGCAGCGATCGATATTATAGATTTATAGATATCCGTCACGACCACATTTATCTCTTGCGCCAAAAATTTTAGAATGCACTTCCTCACTCCGTAGCTGGCAACAATGACGACGACGACAACGACGACGTTTCTTACAAACAAACCCATTTCCTCGACGGCGAACACCTAGACACTTACTTCCTCGAAGGCGAACACTTATGGTAGACACTTTCTTCCTCGAAGGCAAACACGTAGACACCCACTTCCTCGAAGGTAAACACCTAGACACTCACTTCCTCGAAATCAAACACGTAGACACCCACTTCCTCGACGGCGAACACCTAGACATTCATTTCCTCGAAGGCGACTGGCGAACACCTAGACACTTACTTCCTCGAAATCAATCGACGACGAATATATATTTCTATATTTCAATATTTCAATTTTAATATTTATATATATATATATATATATATCTTATATATATATTATTAATAATTATTTTATATTATATTGAATATTAATTGTAAGATTTAAAACGCGCGCGCATCTCATATGTGATACACCGGGTGCGATCCACTAGACGCTTCAAACGCTTCGAAGTGCTTCAGATGTGATCCACTAGACCCTTCGAAGCGTTTCTATAGCAGATACGATGTCATATATGACGTCATAGGTTTTCACTTCCAGCGTGCTGCAAATGCTTCTGCCGAAGAGATAGTACGGCTGAAGCGATATTTTGAATGCACAAAAGCGCGGGAAATAATCAGAAATATCAATTAACTATAACCTGTGTTTCGTGATTTCGTTTGGTTTTAACGTTTTATATTGATCGAAATTAAAAGTAATGCCGATTATACAATTAATAGATGTTAATACCGGAGATATTCATACTTTAGAAGTTTCCGAAGAAGATGCAAGAAAGGTTAATGAAGGTAAGAATGTATAATATAACCACGTAATGCCACGTTCGTCTCCATATTAACATGAATTATGTCTTCCACAGCCTAGGAATACGATGGTTAAGAGATTTTTTAGCAGGTTACGTTCAATAATAACACTTCCAACACTTCACGATTGATCCACTTGTGTAGTATTGGCAACGTTAGTAACGCTAACGGATCCCTCTATCGGAAGTATTTGTAGCAATAGCGTCTGAAGCGTTTGAAGTGTCTAGTGGATCGCACCCACCATGCAACACTGGTCTGCTGGTTATAGAGTGAGATGATAGAATAGATAGAGTGAGATAACACATGAAGTCAAAGGCCCTCTATTATCGAAAAAACGAGATGGACATTTTCTCTGGTTGACGATAATAAAGACGTATCTTAAAAAAATGAAACGTGAAAATTCACAGATCTGGACTTTGCGTTGTGATATCTCCGCTCGTAGGGCACGTAGAAAGAAAAATGAAAGCACTTTTATCATACAATTTAAGTATTTCCTGTCGATTGAGCGTATGTAGAACTTGATCGGTTCAGCCGTTACTGAGATCTGATCATCTCGACCCCGAAAAATCTCCGTGTCGCATAAAGGAGGCATGGCAGTGTCGCGCGCTTGGCTTAGCGCCGAGACACTACCGTGTCTCCAGATATTAAAAAAAAAAACATTATAATACAATATAATAATAGAGCTATAATATAATAATAGAGCTCACTGTGCGTGCCTTTGGCCTTAAAATAAAAGGAAACAATATTTAAATATTAAATCTTATAAGACCGTGAGAAACACAACCAATAAAATGCCTTTAACGATCGAACTGTATCTTAGGTACTAATTATAATTCCGTGAGAATTTATATAAAACTAGCATCAAAACTCTCCTCTCCTTCTATGTTGATTAGCGAAATTAGAAATTGCACACCTGTAGCTTTAGCAATTCTTTTCAGATCAGCTTTTTTGCAACGAGAAGTCTAGACATGCGATTTTCGCGTTCGTTATCCTCTTCGGCATTGCTTGAGAGGCGACAGTACAGTTCAAAGCATAGCCTCGAACACTTTTTCCGTGAACTTTCAAGACATTGACTGCTTTATAACAGGATACAAAAATCCTCCTTTGCTATCGTTGATTTTTATCTATCTAATGTCATTACGTTGACAGCTAATCGATATAAAATAAAATATGCTAGCAAGCGCCGTCTGCCGTTTAAAACGTGAAAAGGACAACAATTTAACGCCGTCTATCGTTTAAAACGTGAAAAGGACAACATTTCCGATGTTAAAATTTTTGACATTTCATCTTCACATCGAGATATCTTCCTTCGTAGGGTACGTAGACAATAAAAACATATTTATAATATAATTTAAACACTAAAACTAAATTACGGATATATAAAAGTTGATAAATTCAGCCATTTATTGGATCCGATAATCTCGGGTACACGGAACTCATCGACTCGCGTAAAGATACACGTGCGGTCTCGCGCTTCGCGTTCACTTGGCGCGAGACACTACCGTGTCCCTTGATGTCGGAAGTATCACATAGAATTTTCTGTAATTTTTACCGAAATAGCTGGAGAAAATCAAAATCCAAATAATACTGGACCCATTCTTCGCCGCATAAATGTCCTAACCTAAAATGCTGCTGCATACAGAGGATATATCCTCTTTTGAAATAGCAACATTACACGCTGCTCCCGACTTACTACATGCTATGGTAAGTAAGTCATCATCAGAGGTGTCCCCTTCAAATAATTGTATCATTAAGGCTAACTTTGTTTTCTGATCCATATTTACCGCCACAATTATACTAAGAACTATTCCTGTTTCCATAGTGGCAGTGAAATGTCATTTTCGATAATGGTATCTGTTTGTGACGTCACAGCCCGAAACACTCCTAACCAAACGGTACTGTGGTATCAGAACGAAAAGACGCCTCTGTTGCTTTATAAAATAAGAAAATGTACCGCGGTCAAGTCAAAGTGGGCAACGTAACATGCACATGTGCTAAGTTTTAAGCAAATACGTTCATTATGGAAATAGCCCCAAAAATGTTAATTAAGGGTTTGATTTAAATACAAATTGTAACTTAGTAAATCGAAAATAGGTAGTGCCGAGAGTACGCGTGTCAAGTTTTGAATGAATCCATAAACAATTGTTAATTAACGCGATCTAGCGGAATTGCAAAAAGTACTGCGGTCGATTGTTAGTAGGTACCGTGAGAAGTATGTACGCTAAATATAAATATTATTATATTAATCCTAAAATATCATTAAAATGAAAAGGTCAAGCCATGTTCAAAAATAGATCCTCGCAAATTAAAAAACCCAACAAATTTAAACCTTTGAAAGCTAACCGCAAAAATTTAAACCTTTCTAAATTAAAACGATTACCTAACCGCAAAATAAAAAACCCAATAAATTACAACCTTTGAAAATTAACCCCAAAAATTTGAACTTTTCTAAATTAAAATGATTATCTAATAATGTAACCTAATAAACCTTTAATACTTTAAATGATACTATCTAATATAATATATTACCACGAAAAGTAACTAACAGATCATTCAAGGTGCAAATTCAAAATGAACATACCTACATATAAGTAAAACAGATTACAATTAAAATATTACAGTTTTCTTGAAAATAACTGCAATAAACGTACATAAAGTATATTTTCTATGTTGAATATGTACCACGAAAAGTAACTAATAGATCATTCAAGGTGCAAATTCAAAATGAACATACATACATATAAGTAAAACAGATTACAATTTGCATATTACAGTTTTCTAAAAAATTTCTGCAATATGTTATTCTTAGTGCACAAAATATAAAAGTCGGTTATTGAGATTTGATTTGAAATTTATTTAATTTATATTAGCCCGTGCAATGAAAAATAATTGCTTGTAATTTTAGAGTACCAATCTGTTAATGACTCGGAAAAAGAACATGGCGGCCTGCTCTCAAAAGACTGATGAGTTTCTCGTTGTTTACTTAGAAGTAATGTCGAAGCTTGTACGCAGTAATTTTTTCGACACTTGAAGTACGAAAAGTATTACTTATAAATAATGAATAATAAGATTAGATTAGAATAAAATAAAGATTCACCTCATTTTCAAAGGCTACATCCCTGGTTAAAATTGCGGACAGAAACAGACAGAAAACGCATCTATCCGTTTCTATCTGCTTTACTATGCGTTTTTGCTACTGCAACTACGGACGAAAACAGATAGAAAACGCATCTATCCGTTTCTATCTGCTTTACAATGCGTTTTTGCTACTGCAACTACGGACAGAAACAGATAGAATGTGTTCACAATATATCGGTTCCTAGAAACGGATGGACGACTGCTTTTTCTATCCGTTTCTAACTGTATATACGTACACCGATCCTGTCCGTTTCTGACTGCTATTGAGTACATATACGCATTCTGTCCGTTTCTGTCCGCAAATGCGTATTCGAATCCTATCCGTTTCTGTCTGCCGATGCGGATACGCATTCTGTCCGTTTCTGTCCGCTGATGCGGATACGTATTCTGTCCGTTTCTGTCTGCCAATGCGGATACGTATTCTGTCCGTTTCTGTCCGCAAATGCGTATTCGAATCCTGTCCGTTTCTGTCCTCCGATGCGAATACGAATTCTGTCCGTTTCTGTCCGCAAATGCGTATTCGCATCCTGTCCGTTTCTGTCCTCCGATGCAAATACGAATCCTGTCCATTTCTGTTTGCAGAACTTATTACGCCGGTATCAGACTATAGGCATTGAAGATTGAGATTTAAGACTGAAATTTGGCCAATAAGGACAAAGGAATTTTAGCTGCTATCATTTCGATAGGTTAAATCTCAATCTTCAATGCGTATAGTCTAATTCTCGCCTTAAGATAACTATTGTGTACCTGTATGTAAAGGTAATGTTCCAATATTCATTTTTTACTGCTGATGCGCATACGCGCATCCTATCCGTTTTATTCTTACGGGTAAATGCATACAACATAAATATCGACCTACTTCTCGAGGTTTATAGTGTAATTTCTCACCACAATGAATAAGCATCTGTTTATTATATTGATCTCAAAAATATATTATGAATAGTTAGGTTTATGAGCCGAAAATTGTATCCGAGGTAGAATTAAATGTGTCATGTTGAGCATATGTTATTTTACTTATTTTTATCAGGCTGGCCAATTATAGCGAGTCGTCTTTGTTCAGAAGAATAGAAGAATAAAATTTTATTCGCTTCAGCTTTTACATAATAGCCAAGAAGGGGACTTGGTTTACAATATTGCTTAACCACACACATTCTTTCATACCTTGTATACGCTCCTCCGTAAATACTACCTTATCCTAATATCCTATTCGCTTGGTCTTTGGGCCACTAACATATTACTAGCTTATCACATTATTACATCACTTCACATTACATTATGTCTGTAAAACATTATAGATTTAGATAGAATAATAAAAATTACGGTCTTCTAAAAAGATTATTTTATTCTATAACTGTGAATACATTTACGGCAACAGCTGACGAAATAAAGAATAATCAATTAATTGTGAGTTCAATATTTTGAGATAGGTTATACATTGTTACATTTACATTGTTTGCATTTTAAACTATTATCTTGTAGGTTCGAACACAATCTTTAAATACAATATCTTACAAGGTAGAGAGAATTAACTTTGATAAAGAATTGTTGTAGGCTCGAACGGTAACTTAATAAATGAGACCTTACAAGAGAAAGAGAGATAGAGAGATAAACTAAGAATTTTGAGATTCATCTTTTGTAGGCTCGAGCACATTCTTAGATAGTGAGACCTTACAAATGTACAATAAGAGAGAAAGAAAAGGAGAGAGACAACAAATTAGATGCATGCTAACCTTTTGCTAGAAAATCTGATTGAGAGAGATTTCCTTTAAGTTGAGTATTTATATATTGTGCGAATTGATCTTTTGGATAAAATCCCCTTTGAAATGTTATCAACAGATAACTAAGATAAGTAATCTATGGTCGAGATCCTTCTTTGTATGTTTTATCCTTTGCAGAATTAAATATATTCGTAATTAATGAAGAGCTAAAAACACAAAACTCTTTCTTACTTACAAGGAAGATTAACAACAAAAAGCGAGTAACGCCGTCACTAAGCAACCGCCTCGTCGATACGAGGCGTCGACGCGCGGTTAGCTTTGATTTTTTGAACATTTCCGCCCGCCTTCGTTAATAGAAATTAACGAACGAATTAGATATTTGAGTCTAAGACTGGCAATGAACATAATTTGACAATAGGTCGTTTCAGAATTGAGGTCTGGGTACGAACTGTTACAACGCGAACTTTTCCATCTTTGCCAGGATGAGAGGTGACAATTCGACCTAACGGCCACTTGGAAGGGGGAAATTGTTCATCAGTAATTAAAACAAGAGTTCCTTCTTTTAAGGGGGAGCTGTCTTTGTTCCATTTATATATAGCAAGATTTCGCTGTAAAAATTCCTTTGACCAGTGGGACCAAAAGGAATCTAACATTTGTTTAGTAAGTTGCCATCGTGAAAGATGCGAAATTTTAATGGCTTCCAAAGATGGCTCAGGAATAGTTGACAATGTATCTCCTATGAGAAAGTGTGCAGGAGTTAAGGCTTGAAGATCTTCTTGGTCATCTGTGAAGGGGCATAATGGTCTTGAATTTAAAATTCCTTCGATTTGAGTTAGTAATGTTGTCATTTTTTCATTAGTTAGTATATGATTTCCAACGATTCTTCTGAGATGGTACTTGACAGATTTCACTCCTGCTTCCCATTTTCCACCGAAATGCGGTGCGGAGGGAGGATTAAATTTCCATAATGTGCCGTCATTTGAGAGAAGTGAAGCAAGCTTTCCTAATTCTTTTGAGGTGTTGGGAAAAGATTTTGAAGCTCGACATCTGCTCCTTTAAGATTAGTTCCACAGTCACTAACTAGAGTTGCACAAATTCCTCTTCTAGAAGTGAACCGTTTATAAGAAGCAATAAACGCTTCAGCAATACAATCAGTTACAATTTCGAGATGAACTGCAGAAGTTGAAAGGCATACAAAAAGAACTATCCATGCCTTGTATGTTCGAAAAGTTTCTACCTTTCCAGTTTTTGAGAAAAAGTGTACCAGCATAATCAACGCCGGAGTTTAAAAATGGACGAGACGGAGTTAACCGTTCCGGAGGAACTTGCCCCATTATTTGTTGAGCTTTGGTTTGTCTATATCGAGCACAACGTACGCATTTTAAGATAAAGGATCTAACTGGTGCACGTCCTCCGATGATCCAATATTGACTTCGGATGAACGATATAGTTATTTGAGTGCCTCCATGCATTGTACGATGATGGGCATCAGAAATTATTAGTAGAGTTAATGGAGACTTCCGAGGAAGTATTTAAAGGATGTTTGCTTAGTTCAGGTAGTGAAGAAAATTGAAGGCGACCTCCGACTAGAGATGTTATTATCGATTATCGATACGTTATCGATAATATATCGATTAATTTCAATTTATCGATAATATCGTTAAGATATCGATAATTTCACATACATACATATTTCATATTTTTGTGTTAATTTAACGCAAAATGAGAATATTAAATAACACTTACATAAAAAGTTAAATAACAATAACTAAACAATATTTATTTTTATTTGAAAAATAGGAACAATTTTTATATCTGTAGAACATACAATTAACTTTAATTAATTGAGCATATGATTAATATTATTTTAAAAACTAAAAATTAATTAAACACTTTTCTTTCAAATTATTCTTAATCTTTATTGGCACTCAAAACAGTGAGCATATTCACATGCTTTGGCTGCAACCGCGTCCTTCTATCGGAAAGAATTTGTCCAGCTTTTGAGAAAACTCTTTCACTGGGAACCGACGTTGCTGGTATACATAGGTATTGTAATGCAACTTGTTCCAGGTTTGGATAATTTCTCCTTCCCTCTGTCGTCCACCATGTAAGTGGATTATATTTTCTATGAATTACTTTGGAATGTAAGTACCTACGTACAATCAAGTTTTTTGTATTGTTGGGGAGAGTGGTAGCAATTATTTATTATATAAATCTAATATCTTACTATAACATTACAAAGTAATGAATAATTTTACCTTTGTAATTCTCGTTTTGCCGAAGAAGAAATACTATCGGTGCCTGTCTCTTCAATTGTTTGATCAAATGTTGCCCATAAAGTATCTGTATCACTGTTCGAAATTTCATTATTCAATTCTATTAACTCGGTATTTTCTTCAGAATTATTACTTTCAACATATGGATTCTCACATTCACATAATAATTTAGTTTTTGCCATTTTAATGCATACTTTGGATTTAAACACAACGTTTTTGAAACGAGGATCCAACAATGTTGCAATAGCGTAAATAGAATTTGTTTCAATATTTCCAAATCTTTTATCAAGTTCACATAACAAATTAGATCGGAGTAATTCAACATCATTCGATAAATTAAAAGCTTTTAAGGCAGAATCAATGCATCCAAGAATAGGTATAACTTTTGATTTGGTTACATAATGTTCACCAGACATTTCTTTAGTTGCTAGGTATAATGGTTTTAGTACATTTACTATACCAATAATCATTTCCCATTCTTCATACGCAATCATACATCTTTTTGTGCTGTGAGAACCGCAGGCAAGATATTTCGCAATTCAATTATACGACTTAACATGAGATACGTGGAATTCCATCGTGTTGGTACGTCTCTTTTCAAACTAAGCGGAGTAATTATTCCTTGACTAATTTACGCTTTTCGTAATAATTCTGTTGTAGTGTTACTATTTTTAAATACAATAACAATATTTCTGCATTTTTGAAGAACATTAACAATTGACTCAGTATTCTTCAATGCACTTTGAGCAACGAGATTTAAAGTATGAGCAAAACATGAAATTTGATGCCATGGTGACATATTTATTGCGCTAACAATGTTACTACCATTGTCACTTACAATAACTTTAATTTTCGTTGATATATCCCAAATTTCTGCCATTTCAACTATACTATCTCGTAAATTTTGAGCATATGACGTTCTGGAAAATAAGAAGTTTGTAAAATGCTATCACGCAATTGTCCATCTATAATGTAATGTGCAGTAGTTCCAAAATATGATATTTGTCGATGAGTATCAGTCCATAAATCTACTGTAAGGTGAATACAATTAACTTTTGATAAAGATTTTTTAATTTGTGCACATTTCGCTCGGTATAGTTCAGGCAATAATGTAGTGCTTAAAATCTTTCTATTTGGTAACTTATATCTTTTATTTAATGAATTCACAAATTTAATAAATCCGATATCTTCTACCATTGAGAATGGACGAACATCCTCCACTAACATTTGTATCAGTGATTCAGTAATTTCTTTAGCACGCTTTGAATCAGCAGGATATTTTTGTGATTTTAAGTTATTAGTTATTACTTCTGTGTCACGTTTAGACGTCTTTGAAGATATAACTGAAACAGATACTTCAACATTCGATGTAGATGGTACAGTTGATACAGGTAAAACACAAACAGGTGAATTCATTTTAATTCGTTTACTTTTATTTGTTTTTACGCAACATTCTGTATCTGATGATTCCGAAGAATTTTCTAAGATATTTTAATGGTGAATTTTTATATGAGACCATAAATTTGTAGTATTATTCGAATGAAGTACGAGAGAATCACAAATATTACACTTGGCACTTGTCGCATTTAAATCATCGTTACATTCGGTAAGGTACGACCACATTATGCTCCTCTTTGCTCGTGTTCTACGTGACATTTCGATCAAATGATATATAACAAGTACAAAGCAACTGATACCTTGTTCTGTTTCTCTCGGTTTATATACAATATTTTGATGGCCGCATTTATTGCTCCGTTCACATTATGGCTTCGGCACACCTGCGCGATTTGCGACACGATACACGATACCTACATATGTTTATAAATATGTAGGGTAACTCGGGTACATATACGATTCTCATCGGTCGAAACTGTCATAATTGTGAACATGTTGTTAAATATGCGTTGCCTGATAGATGCTATAGGCATCAAATTATTAGGTTGCTAATCAATTTAACTCGTGACAGTACTGCGATAGTTTATTAGAGTTGCAGTGTAAGCCTGAAAAATCTTTCAGCACGCGGTTATAACTGCAGAATACTAAATATGCGGTATATAAATTCACACATAATTATAAAAATAGCAACTAAGATCCAGCTTCGACCGTGAATAGGAAATTTTTCATTCATTTATTGTGTTTCTATCATATAATTGTCTAACAAATAAAAATAAGAATTGTCGAGCAGTTTAATATTTTCATCAGGATTTATATTTACTTATCGATATCTAACCGATATTATCGATAATTTATGTTATCGATACATCATAAAGTATATCGATAATTATCGATAATTTTATCATTAATAACACCTCTACCTCCGACACGAAGAAGACCCTCAGAATCGAGAAACGGCGTTAAGCGTAGTAAATGATTTGAACGCGGCAAAGGTTGGCCTTTTGAAAGAATTTTTATTTCTTGATAAAATGATGAGTGTTGAATACTTTTGATCCAGAAGATTCTCACATTTTCTAACTTATGTGGAGTTATAGAAGTAGTAAAATTTGTTTTCGAAGATTTTTTAATAAGTGAGATTTAACTCTCATGCATAATGCAGTAATACGTAAGAGTCGTGTGAGACTGGAATATTTGTTGATAGGGTTCCACGGTTTGTAAGAATTAATATTAGTAGTAAAAACTTGGGTAAAAATGTAGATTAGGGGAGCCTTCCCCAATGACCTTGACCTTGACATTTGTTGTCAAGGTCATGACCCTGAGTGACCTTGAGGAAGTTTTAACCGTCGGACCTAACTCGTTAAAAAGTTATTAATAAAAAAAGTTTCAAAATTAACGTATCATTTCTGCCATATATGTATTATAATAAGTACTATTTTTACACACGCGCGCGCGAGCGCACACACACAATATAACAGACCAAGAATAAATGCAATCAAAATGAATACAAGAGGTACACTTCTTACCATTTATGAATCACTATTCTACACCTTTCTCTGTTCAGAAACGTTAAACTTTCCACGCGATGTTACTTTCACTCCCCCCCCCCTCCTGCACAGGGGCACAGGACTTCTACGATTATACTGTTGCTATGATAGTACTGTCGGGGCAGACCTCTGCGACGGTGTGGGTGCGGGGGGGGTGGCCCAAGGCCGCCCCCTTGCACCCGTGTGTGTGTGTGTGTGTGTGTGTGTGTGTGTGTGTAAAATATCAAGTAATAGACTCTCATAATCGTTATATAACGAATGGAACACACACACACACACACACACGGGCGGGCGGGCAGGCGGGCGGGTGCAAGGGCACCGTCACAGAGGTCTGCCCCGACAGTACTATCATAGCAACAGTACAATCGTAGAAGTCCTGTGCCCCTATGCAGGGGGGGGGGGGTAAAAGTTACTTTACAAATAAAGTAGATGTTTCCCATTTACCGGAATGACATATATTGTATTATACGAAATTAGACTTTTGATCTAAATATCTCCGAAACTATAAGAGACCGCCGCCTAGTTGTTAAGGCAAAGTTACTCAGAATCATGACCTTGACAACGTATGTCAAGATCAAGGTCATCGGAGCTGGGTCCCCTATAGTGCATAATTACCAAAAATTTTAGCAGTTATGAGGATAGGAACAAGTAATCCAAGTGGATCGAATACTTTAGCGATAGTCGATAAAATAATTCGTTTGGTTATTAGTGTTGAATCTGAAAAGGAAGCTGAGAAATGAAAGATATCAGTTGTTGGATTCCATTGAAGTCCTAGTACATGAATTGTCGTTGATTTATCGAATTGGATGAATGTTGAATTTGCTTGCTTTTCAGGAGAAATAGATTGGAGAATTGCTGGATGATTGCTTATCCACTTTTGAAGAGGAAAACCGCTCGCCATACATAATGAATTTACTTGTTGGACTATTTCTTGAACTTGAGAAATTGTATCAGCGCCACCAAATATGTCATCCACATATCTTCCTTGAGTTAGAGAAAGAATCGCTAAAGGAAATTTATCGCCTTCATCCTCAATAAGTTGTGAAAGTGTGCGAAGAGTTAAAAAGGGGGCGCAGACAAGTCCATATGTAACTGTTTTTAACTGGTATGTTATAATTTCTTTGTTTTCATTAAGCCATAGAATTCGTTGAAAATCCCAATCCTTTTCGTGAACTTTGATTTGTCTGTACATTTTTTCTACGTCAGAGGAAAAAACATACTGGAATTGCCTAAACCATAATAAAACATCGAATACATCAGTTTGAAGTTTACTTCCTGTATGAAGAAGGTCATTTAAAGAAATATTAGTAGTGGTGCAGCTTGATCCATTAAAGACTACTCTAAGTTTAGTAGTTAGACTGGTTTATCGAATAACTCCATGATGAGGAAGATAGTAGACTAATTCTGGTTCTAATTGACCTTTAGGAACTTGGATCATATGATCTAGTCTTTCATATTCTCTTAAAAATTCTGAATAAGCAGTTGCATAATTGGAATCACTTGTTTGCTTTTTAAATAGATTGAACATAATATGAAGAGCTTTTTTACGAGAATCACCTAATTCATTTGCTGATCTTTTGAAAGGAAGTCTAACGATATACCTTCCTTGTTGATCCCGTGAATGAGTTTGTTTGTAATGCTGCTCGCATTCTTGAACTTCAATTGATAATAGCGACGTGGTGGTAGATGATACTTCCTCGAGTTTCCAAAAACGTTGAAGAAGATCATGAAGGTCTTTATCAACTGATATATGATATCCTTGAGAAATTTCCGATGCTTTGTTATTATTAAAAGGACCGGATAATATCCAACCAAGTTTTGTGCGTTGGGCAATTGGTGATGTGGTGTCTCCTTTTATCAATCCTTCCTCAATAATTTGAGAGTAAACATAGGCTCCTAAAATTATGTCAATAGATCCAGGAGTTGCATAATGATAATCAGCTAATGTCAATCCTTTCAAATGAGGCCAATCATGCTGATGAACTTTAACTGATGGAAGAGATGTGGTTAATTTTGGTAGAATATGTGCTGATATGAAGATTTCCGTATTATGATCAAAGTGAGGTCTTATTTTGAATTGTGTCAATCCGTTAGTATTATTTGTCTTTAAACCACCGATTCCGATTAAAGAAATAGAAGAGTGTTTTCTGGGAAGATGAAGGAGCTGTACTAAACGTTCAGAAATTAGCGAGATTTCAGAACCTTGATCAATTAATACTCTAGCCTTTAAGTTTTCTCCATTTTCTGCTATAGCTACGACTTGAGCTGTAGCTAATAAAACACATGAAGTAACTGAATGTTGTTCAGTGGAAGAATGGAGAGTATGAACTTCCGATGATTTTGATTCAGAAGAGTTTTCAGATGCTGAAGCTACTGGAGTAGAAGCTTTAGTTTTAGACTGAGTATTCTGATGAATGGTAGTATGGTGTTTGTTTCCACATTTTAAACAACGTTTTGTCGTTCGACAAGCTGCAATTTTGTGAGGTCCTAAACAATTGTAGCAAAGCTTATTTTTTTTTATAATAGCAAGTCGTTGAGGAATTAATTTCGAGCTATATTGAGGACAATTTGTGATATAATGATTTGCTGAACATAAAATACATAAACTTGGTTTAGAAGAATGAGAATCTTTGACTTGACCTTGAAAGTGAGATTTAGCAGAAGGTCGGATTTGATGAAGTTTTTCCGTTACGAGTTTTTTCAAATGCTTGAAGTGAGAGAAGCCTTGAAAATAAGAATTCGTTAAATTGATTCCAAGTCGGAGGCTCCTTAGATGAACCTAAATGGTGTTCCCAAATCTTAGCAGATTCTGAATCGATTCGTTGGACTGCAATGAAAACAAAAATGTCGTCTCATTCATGAACGGGTCTTTTTAAGGTTTCTAATGTGCGATAAATTTGCATGATGTTTGTGTAAAGCTGTTCCATCTCAACAGCTGATTCTTTCGTCATGCGTTTGAGGTTCATCAAGGAATGTAAAGTAGAATGTACTAAAAGTCGTTTGTTTTCGTAAAAGGAAATGAGTGCTTCCCAGGCCTTTTGAAAATTATCAGCAGTAAGAGTAGTATTTTTTAACAAATGAGAAGCAGATCCAATTAAACTTGTTTTAAGGTATTGTAGCTTTTCTACTGAGGTTAATGTTGGGTTAGCTATGATAAGAGAGCTGAACAAATCTTTAAAAGATAACCATTCTGATGGAGATCCGTTAAATTTATGAATATCAATTCGAGGAAGTCGTGCGTGATGAAAAAAAATAGGAGTATTTGAATTTTGAGATAATGATTGAGAGGATGGTGTCTTATTGATACTTTCCGAGTCATGTTCGAGAAATGAATTCATCTTTTCCACTGCTTCAAGATAAAATTCGTACGTGGTTGAATACAAGTTTTTAGAAAAGTATGAGTGCGCTTGTAACAGTACTTTTTCTTCTTGAGTGATTTTTGTCATTGCTAAGTTAATAGCTTCGTGATAGAGAATTTATCCCATGTTTCTTGAAGGGCAGATAAACGAGCGCGTGCACGGTAAGATGTAACATTTGGGAGCGGCGCAATTGCGCACGGTACATTTGCACACGTTGCAATTGCGCACGTTTCAGATGGACACGCTTTATTGCGCACGGTTCAATTGCACACTGTTCATATGTACACCGTTCATTTGCACACAGATCAAATGCGCACGTAAAAACGAGAACGTAACAATGCGCACCGTTCAATTGCACACCGTTCCATTGCACACCGTTCTATTGCACACCGTTCTAGTGCACACCGTTCTATTGCACACCGTTCATTTGCACACCGCTCATTTGCACACGAGAAGATGTACACCGTTCTATTGCACACCGTTCACTTGCACACCGTTCATTTGCACACGAAAAGATGCACACCGTTCAATTGCACACCGTTCAATTGCACACCGTTCTTTTGCACACCGTTTTATTGCACACCGTTCATTTGCACACCGCTCATTTGCACACGGCAAGATGCACACCGTTCTATTGCACACCGTTCAGTTGCACACCGTTTAGTTGCACACGAAAAGAAGCACACAGTTTTATTGCACACCGTTCAGTTGCACACCGTTCATTTGCACACCGTTCGTTTGCACACTAAAGATGCGCACCGTTCATTTGCACACGGAAAATTGTGCACCGTTCAATTGCACACCGTTCGTTTGCACACGAAGAGATGCGCACAGTTCGATTGCACACCGTTCGTTTGCACACCGTTCAGTTGCACACGGGAAGATGCACACCGTTCAATTGCACACCGTTCTATTGCACACCGTTCATTTGCACACCGTTAGTTTGCACACCGTTCAATTGCACACCGTTCAGTTGCAAACCGTTCATTTGCACATCGTTCGTTTGCTCACCGTTCATTTGCACACGGAAAGATGCACATCGTTCCTTTGCACATCGTTCAGTTGCACACCGTTCATTTGCACACGAGAAAATGCACACCGTTCTTTTGCACACCGTT
>NW_017275358.1:1163108-1245738 GCF_001594065.2 Cyphomyrmex costatus | reverse complement strand
TCTTTGTCTGTCTAATGGACCGATAACAAAGAGGTTATATAATTTCTTTGACCGATAATCATGTACATAGGGAAGATTCGGACCAAAAAAATCATAGATATAGGGAAGATTCGAACCAAAAATTGTGGACATTACCGACACGATCGTGGACATTGGCTACATAGTTCAACGTCCACGTTTTGTGGACATAGAGGCGCTTCAAAATAAAGTTGCATCTAAATCGCGGGCAAGAATTTACAAGAAGAAGATGGCCGCTCTCATGCTTCTCTCTGCTAGCACACGTTATTATAACCAGAGAGAAACCTTTATAACTCATGCACGTATATATAGCCACATATAGCGATACATGCAGTCGGTATGACAGATTTCCTAATCTCAATAGTTGTCAACTTCATCTCGGTTTATACGACAGAACGACGCTTATTTCTGCTGATTTCTGCCAGATTCTTTCGTTTCGAGCAAAGACGCGTCAAATAAGCTTAATTTTATTGATTTTTAAGCTGCGAGACATATAACGTATAACCACCGAAACTCCTTGAAGGCGCATAACTCCTATAAATCCGTGATAATAACTTAAAAGAACGAAATCGAAGAATAAATTACTATCCATAAGAGAAAAAAGAACAGCAGGAAATTGGATACAAACACAGAGTTATGGAAGTGTTTCTTAACGCCTCAAAAATCGCATTGGTAATCATTTTTTACACATAATCCAGAATACTTATTATTTTACATTAAATCTATTTTATTTATATTTTATTGCAGTCCAGGTTGTCAGTGTATCAAACAATTCGTGTCGTCTTGGGAAATCCAACATGCGACTTGGATTCTGCTATATGTACTTTGATCCAAGGATTATTAGAGTATAGTGATACCGAGAGACATAGATTTACCGATATTGCCGTAATACCAGTCATGAATATCCCCGAAAAAGAATTTCGTATTAAGACAGAAGTTGTTTACAGCCTGAAGTCTCATAACATCCCACTGAACTTGTTAACGTTCAGGTAAGCCTGGGCTTCTAGAAAGCAATGGTCACGTTCAGCAGACTCAACTGTTGCAGAGCAGATCGATGAATGCTCATTGTTATCTTTTAGATCATCCAGTAACAGCAATTGCTCACAGATTTGCTCTGTAACAGTTGAGTCTACAGAACGTGACCAATTTGAGTGTTGTGCTATTTCATTATACTCTTGACAGAGATCAGATTGATTTGCAAAATATACAGAATGATGCCAACAAGAAGCTGGAGCTGATTTTAGTTGATCATCATATTCTTGCTGACGAAGATGTCGAGTTGAAGCCTTCAGTTGTAATGATCATTGATCATCGCCCATTGGATCCAGCCTGGTCATGGCCTAATATACCATTAAATATAGAAATTGTTGGAAGCTGTGCCACTCTTGTTGCACGGAATGTCCTACAGAAGAATCCAGATATGCTAGATATACAACTCTCGAGTCTCTTGCGAGGTAAATATATATATATTTTTTTATAAAAGATTATTAATACAAAAACGCAAAACTTTTATTATATAGTATTCAACATTTTCTGCAGGTCCGATATTGATCGACACTTATAATATGTCTGATGAAGCTGGTCGAGCAACTGCTACTGATGTTGATGTACTAAATACTCTAGAGCAAATAGGTAGACTTATATCCGACCGAACTGATATATTTAAAAAGATTATGCATGCAAAAACAGACATCAGTGATTTGACTCTTGAAGAACTTATGATTAAAGATCTAAAAGTAACGAATAGAATACCTCTCGTTGGATTTTCCCTTTTAGTAGAGGTGCGTTATTTAGAATTATTTTATTATTAATGTAAACTAATTTTTTAAATCAATTTATAAAATATAACAATTTACAACAAATTTTATAGGAATTTCTTGTGCGGGAAAATGCAAAAGAGGTTGTTGAACGGTTTGCTAATGAAAGAAATTGTAATGTCGTTGTTCTTATTGGGCAGGACGTCAACAGAGAACGTGTAGCTAGAGATATTGCAATATTTTCAACATTGTGTAATCAATTGGCGAACAATGTGAGTATTATTTAACATAATTGTTGTGCCAAATTGTCTCAGTATGTGCACACATTTTTATTTCATATTTACAGATAATTCAAGCGTTGCTTGAATCTACTCAGCCATCTCTAAATCTCAAATTAATTAAAGAAATTCGAGAAGAGAAATGTAGCCTCTATTTGTACAAACAAGGAAATGTGAAGGTAACACGTAAACAGATATTACCAATTGTACAAAAAACGGCATTATTGCACAGAAATGAGAAAATATAGTATAAGTACGTAGAAAATATAGAATAAAAAATGTTGCGGAGGTATAAAGTTTATTAATAAATTAAAAAATATTTTAGTTTTACATGCTTTAGAATACCTCCTTTCATCACATGATAGGTTTCTTGCTTCTTACTCTATCATTAGAATTAATATATATTGTATGTGTGTGTGTGTGTGTGTGTGTGCGTGTGTGTGCGCGCGCGCGCACATATATACAATAAATCTATCGTTTATATGTTTATGACAAAACACTTATAAATTTAATGTACATATGTATCTGTCCCTATTAGTGTGTAATTATTATCTAAATGTAGCTCAAAATATGTTTACTTGAAATCAATATCAGTTTTTCAATTTTTTTTTTCATAATATTTTTTAATCTAAAAATATTAAAATTTTGTAATGTTTTTGTTCTTATTAATGTACTCCTCTAAGAACGGATGGCCCTATTAATGTGCCTTCAATTTGTGTACCTATTTGCACTAATTTAACACATGGACGCTGACTTTTATGGGGAGTGTACGCCACACATATATCAGAATTTTTCATGTATGGAATTCCACACATGAAATATTTTTTGAAAATATAACTATTGTTGATAATAATCAGTGTTTTTTTTTCTGCCTTGAGAAGGTTGAAAACGTATTTGCATTCTACGATGCAACAAAATCGTTTATAATTAAATTTAAGTTTAGTAACTATTGCATGTGCATTTCGAGATATTGCTGAAACTTTGAACACTGGTCACTTATGGATGAATTCATTGTAAAAGTAATTTTTGTAGTATGTATCTATCAATATTTGCTTTAAGTATTTCAACAAGTTAAACGAAAATATTTATAAGAATTTATTATATTAGGATTTTGCTGTTCCTTATTCTGTTATATCCTGATGTGAAAGTTTATAAAGAGATTTTGAATAGCGAAATTTTTGTTGTGCTCCCCCCGTCCCTTCTGTCACACCCAACTCCAGATAAGACAAATTAAAAAATCAGCTCTTCATTTTAACATATAAGTTATGTATTATATACATTAATAATTTAACTAAAAAAATTTTTTTGTTATGCTGATTTTTTTATATATATATGGCTTATTTAGATACGAAAACACGATAATAGGGACAGTTACTGTGTATGAAATCGTGTGTAAATATATCAATATATATCGAATTGAATATAATATTAAATTAATGGTGTATTTTGTTTCGAAAAAGGTTGACGCATTTCGAGCTTATGTGAAGCTTTTGTCGAGGCTCGTATTGTGGGGAAAAATATCTCGATTATCGGAAATTTTATGATTTTGCGCAGTGAAACACTACCACTATCGCCATTGGTTGTCGGAACGTCACACCCCTCGACGTTATCACGTAACATCCCCGAAAAGTCCTTTCCTCCCCTAATATCGCAGTGATCGTGGAGAGCAATGTCGCGGCTATCAGTCATCCCTCGCTCGCAAAAATATTGCGGAGATGTGCGGGATCGAGATACATCGTGAGCACTGTTGAACAGTCATTCTGCATCGGGCGATAGAGACGCGAAAATACGAGTCGAGCGGAGCAGTTAAAGCGCCAAACTCAACGAGCAAAAGGAGCTTATTATTAACGCGACGCACGTGTTCCATTTAAAATTATGAGGCTGGCCTCGGAGCGTCGGCAGCATCCCCCGAACGGTAAGGACAATGTATAGCTGTATACACTCTGTTGAAGATCAAAAAGGGAATCTTTTCTGCTTAACGCGGGCATCTCTTAACAATCTTTCCTGAGATGGGATCAGACGCGCTCGGCAAAAAAGATAAAAGAGGGGTGGAAAAAAAGATAGGAAATAAATTATGAAACACGTACGAATTTTGCTCACCCGTGAAATAACGCATATTGATCGTTCCATACTTGTTGCGCAGAGACAACAGCCGGGTTAAGCTACGCCGTGTATCAACATCCCCACCCTGTGCGAGAGCGAAAAGCTGCATCGTATCTCGCGGCTGTCGCCGTTTCGTAAAATTGCATTTGTTCTTCTGGATAAAAAGACAGCGCATCGCGCGGTGTTCTCCCTGCGAAAATAACGGGGGGATGAGAGAGTTCCTCGAGCTGTATTATGATTTATAAATGTGCTCGGAGTATCGGTACGCGTCGCGTTATCGCAACATATCATGGAGACCGTACGCCTTTTGATAAGAGTCCTAATACTGTTCAGCTGGTACGCGAAGGGATTTGTTGGGAACACTCTCGGTAAGTTGGCCTTCATTACTTTACTTCGTTATCAATCCTTTCGTATGCGTGGGGTAACATTTATTTTACAATATTTAGATTCTGTTCAGCTGGTACGCGAAGGGATTTGTTGGGAACACTCTCGGTAAGTTGGCCTTCATTACTTTACTTCGTTATCAATCCTTTCGTATGCGTGGGGTAACATTTATTTTACAATATTTAGATATTTATGTAGACTTATATAGAATAATTATATATATAATAATTATTATATATAGAAGATTTTATATATAGAATAATTTTCATATATTGAATTTACAGGACTCATATGGTGTCTTTTGACACAAAATTTTTACTCTCCCTTCAATCTTTAAATTTTTGAAAAAATTATAATTTGTACTCATTATATAATTATCAAAGACTGATTAACGGCATACGTAAATGAGATAATTTTAATTAATTAATAATAACGACAAAGAAGCAAACCTAAGTAAAAATATAAATAATAAATGCATTTTTTAGTTATTTGTCCATAAATATATATACATATATATATAATTGTACTATTTTATTTATATAATGTTTACACAAGTAATAATCACAAAAGCCAAGTTATAACATTTAATTTTGTATCAAATATTCGATATCTTTATAAATGTGTAAAGAATATGTGTGAATTATATACATATATTCACTTCAACTCTGAAATATTCCAAATATGTAATGATGATCATAATTTTAGAAAAATGTATTCTTCCACTTGGCATGGAAGAAGGAAAAATCCCAGACGAAGCAATCACTGCGTCCTCTAGTTACGAGATGAAATCCGTCGGCCCTCAAAATGCGAGGTACAGAAATTAATACGAAAACATGGATAATTATTATGTACAGCCATTGCAATGATATATACGAATATTTATAGAATACGGCAGGAAAAGAACGGTGGTGCTTGGTGTCCAAAGGCTCAAATTAGTAGCGCCATACGCGAATACCTGGAAATCGATCTGACGAGAGATCACCTTATTACATGGACCGAGACCCAGGGAAGATTCGGTAATGGTCAAGGTCAAGAATATGCCGAGGCATTTTTTCTAGAATATCGACGGCACGAAAAGTGGCATCAGTACAAAGATTTAAGAGGGAACAAGGTATGTCCGATTATTAAAATAAAGATTAATTTATAAAGATTGAAATAATTTGCAATTAGAAAGTTCGCAAAATATCGCTCTTCAAACTCTTTTTGGAAAACTATATTAATTTAGATTTAATTTCTTAACTTAAGAATCAATAACTTTTGGATTATAAATTTGTTATAAAAAATCAATAACTTTCTAAGATTAATTTCGTATTGACTGAGATTCAAAAATTTGTCAAGAGAAAAGCCATTGGCGCATAAGCGAATTTTTTTAAAGAGTTAATTAAAAATTATTATTTAAATTATTACATTTAAAAAGTATTGTTTAAATATAATTCGTAAAACATTTTTTTAATTATATTTACACAAAATAAGAAGCATGAAATTTATGTTTTTTTTTTATATCTACGAATTCCTCAAAAAATAGTTTTAGAATATCGAAATTAATTAATTAAAAAAATATTAAAAATATACACAACATTTTGCTACAAATATTTTTAAAAAAGGAGATTCCATGAAGGAGGATCATGACCTTTATGTCTCCCTCTCGTGAATTTCAGTGATTCGTCGCGTCGTAAAAAATGAATTTGTTTGTTCAAAAAATAAGAATTTTTCTAGTACTTATCGAGGGCAGAAAATTTAATTATACTGACATTCCATTATATTTATATTTTAGGTTCTACGTGGCAATAGCAATACATATCTAGTTGAAAAACAGAAGTTAGATTTACCATTCGTAGCAAGTCGAGTGAGATTTGTTCCTTACAGTCAGCATCCTCGCACTGTATGTATGCGTGTCGAGATTTACGGCTGTATCTGGAATCGTAAGTGTTATACATATGCTATTTTTTTTACGTTTATATTATATTTTTATTTCTTTGTATATATAAAGTTTTTTATATAAATTTTTTATGATAAAAATGTAACGGTTTACTTTTAATCTTAATGATCATTTGTATATAGCATATTTTATGTATCTGAGGTTCATCCAAAAATGAACTACATGGGATTTTTTAAATGATTACGAACACATATATTAATGCACATATTGTATAAAAAAAGTTATTAAAAATATATTTCTTGCATCTAATGTATTGGAGATAGTTTTAAGAGAAATTTTTCTTTTTTGACATTACGCGCAAAACATATAAATATAATACTTATTTTTTAATTTTCAATCTTATATAATATGCACTAACATGTTTTCATAATCATTTTAAAAATCTCAAGTAATTTATTTTTACAACCCTAACACGCGCTATGGATTCCTTATGAACGTTACAGTTGTGACTGTGTTCAATACAGTTTTAAATGCATCTAATTTTTATGAAAATAATATAATTGGTAGCACTATAAAGTTCAAAAATATTAGAAATTTTATATGTAGAGAAATACGGATTTAAAAACAATAATAGATCGAAATAAATAAAATACTTTTTACATTGTTTATGCAGAAGACATTGCTAGTTATACCGCGCCTAAAGCTGATACAGATGGACCTAATGGGTGTAATGTTGAGGATACGTCATACGACGGCACGGAAATTGAGAATTTAATGTTAAACGGTCTAGGACAATTAACCGACGGCATAGTCGGTAACGAAATAGAAATCCTGGAATCCAATAGAGTAACCAACTGGGTCGGATGGCATGATCGAGATAATATAGAATTATTCTTTGAATTCCAATTTTCTCGGAAATTTAGAAATTGTACAATTCATGTAGCCAATCTGCCCGATCTAAGTATTGAGGTGCGTAATTATTCGAAATAAGTTTTTTAATGTAGTAACAAACTTGTTTTAAATTTAATAATTTTTAGATGTTCTCCATAATCAACTTTTGGTTTTCATCGGATGGCAAGGAATATCACGAAACACCGGAAACGTTTCAAATGTTTAATGAGCCTAAGATCAATATTATTTCTAGTAACAGTAATAAAAAGGATGGCAAAAGTAAAAAAAGCATCGTGATATCTATTCCATTGCAATCAAGATTCGGCAAATTTGTCAAGATGGACATAAAACCTCAATCAAAATGGTTGCTGCTAAGCGAGATTACGTTTGAGACAGGTACGATTTGATTTCATTGATACTGATTTTATTACTATACCTACATATTCAAGCTGTATTCAAAATGTATTATTTTTTAATTTAGTTCCAGATGCAAAGAACAACACTGACGGAGCATTGGCACATTTGTCATGGATATATGCGAATAATAACGAGAATATATCCCAAGTAATCAATCAGGATCAAATCGGGAGAATGAAACAGATCGAGGATAAAGAGATTAAAGGGGAGATTGGCGACCTAGAAATTGAAACTGACAACAAGATCAAAGGAGAAGCTGGCGATGGGAGGAAGATTAATATTCAACATGGAGGTATAATGATGGAAAAACCGAAAACTGACTTAAATGAAACAACGTTGGTGTTAAACGAGTCGAACTTAACGCCAGATGCTTTTCCCGTGAACAATTCGCCAACATATATTGGACTAATTAGTGCTGCATTGACTATAATTGTCTTTTTTTTGGGTTGTACGATCTTTCTAATAAAACAAAGAGGTCGCAACAAAGTAGCTCTATTGCAAAAGCATACCGCATTATTATGTGGCTCACCAGCGCCTGGTATCACGATCAATACGAAGGATATCAAATTACCCACACCGATCGTGATAAACAATCTATCACAATCTCGATTATCGTTGAAAAGCAAAATTACTTCAAACAATGATTACAAATTCGGTGATGTCGATACGAGCGAGCAACATAGTATTTATGAGAAAATTAATAAAATATCCCCGCGACCATATGTCAAATGTGAAGCGAGATCCAATTATAAAATAGAACATTTTGGTATGTATAGGTTCATGTATATAATATGTCTGTTATTGACATTAATAATTAGTTCTAATATATTGATTTAATCACAGAAACGGTCAAAGAGCTTTATTTAATATTAGATCCAAATATATTTATATCAATATATAATATCATTATCCAATAATTAACAGAATACAATAATTTATTCGATTTGCTTCTATCTCGATTTCATTCTGTCTACATTTAATAATTTATGTTTGCCCCGATTTTCCTGTATCAGTTGATTTTCATTTAGTCGTGATTAAATTCATATTTAATAATATGAACATTAATTAATAAAATAAACGAAATTATTTATAAACTTGCAACACAAATATCATTTTATTACATTTGTCAAATAATGTTTCTATGTTCAATTAAATGTTTTTTATGCTTGCTCAAATTATATTCTAGCATTATATTAACATGACTTATGTATATATATTTTTCGATTTTTAGATACTAAAACTAGCGAAGATTTCGCTGATGAAGTGGAATGTATAGTGCCAACGATGTCGAAAAAACTGAGTCACTCGCAAACGGGAAAAATGAATCAAAGAGTATATGAGAGTTATTATGCGGCTACGGACATCTTGACGGTAAGAAGATTCGCAATATATAAATAACGGTAATTCATACGATTTTGCGATCGTTAATGCAATGCAGTTAATCGATACAGTATTACGGCATGTTGTAGATTAAAAGACGCGATCAGCATCCCGTTGTGAGTCTTTTCACGCCGCTACTCATTCGGGATTCGATCGTGTCGTACAAACGTGGGACTTATAATGTTCCGCGTATCTCTCGGCACAGATTAAGAATTCTCGATAAGCTCGGCGAAGGAAACTTCGGTTTGGTGAGTCTTGTATTTTCGCGCGATTATTTTCTTAGAATCACTATAAATAAGGCATCTTTAGATAAGGCTTTTCTTTAAATATATTTTATATACATTTTTTTAGGAGATTTTAATTTTTACGTGAAGAGTGAATCTCGTTTGAGTTTATTGCTATATTTTACTTATTTCTGATTACTTTTCTGAACATAAATTGCTTTAAAGGTATCCTTTTTTTTCAGATGTTTGTTTAATATCTTTGTTATTTAATTAAAAAAAAATTAATATAAATATGTGTGAATCTTATTTAGGTACATTTATGTGAAGCAAAAGGCATACAAAATCCGGATCTAGGCATCCTTCTAAACCGTCAAGTAGTTATAGTTCGGTCCTTATGGCGCGGCGTGGTTGACGCTTTAAGGTAAAAACATATTACATTTTATTTAATGAGTTTGCAATGCAAAGCTCTTGATTTTGTATACGAATATATTTTGTTTTAGGGAGGACTTTATGAACGATATGCACATCTTGGCTGAAATACGAGATGTCAATATTGCCAGGATAATCGCGATAGTTGAGGAGGAACCTTTTAGTGCCATTTTCGAATATGGAGAACTCGGGGATTTATCAAGTTTTCTAAAAAGTCACGAACGCGATACACAGATAAGGTAAGATTGCATAACGATTCGATCAGAGATTGGCTACATTCAGTAGAAAAAGCAGCTATGCAACTGTTGTAAAATTTTTGAATATGATTAGTTTATACATTTAGATCCAGTGAGAAACTATAAGGGCAAGACTAACCATATTAAAAAATTTTACAATAGTTGCAAAGCTGCTTTTTCTGCTGAACGCAGCCATTTCATCTATTTTTTTTTTAAATATTCACGAAATAATGAATTCCACAGTTACGAGTGCTCGTTGAATTTGGTGACGCAAATTGCTTCAGGTATGAAATATCTCGAAAGTTTGAACGTACCACATTGTGATCTAGCAGCCAGGTAATAAATTTGTTATGTATATATTTCGTAATAGTATTATGTACGTGTATTTTATTTTGTGTGTCAATACATTTTGTAGGAATTGCATCGTTTGTAAAGATCTGTTGATTAAAGTATCCGATCAGGCCATGTACTGCAATAAATATGACAACGAATATTACGTCAACGAATGCTACGCGAAGATACCATTACGTTGGATGGCATGGGAAGCGGTCTTATCGGTAGTTGTTTATCTTTTAATTAAATAGATTTCGAAAAGAAAAGCAAAGAATCTTGTTTAATTCAGTCTTCAGTCATTCATGTGTCATTTTTTCAAATAAAATAATATAATCTAAAGGATTGTTTTGAGAAAAAAAAAGAAATGTTAAAAAAATTGAGACATTTGATCATTTTATCCGGAAATTTTGTAGATACCATTTAATGAGAATAATATTTTTTGTCCATATTTAGAGAAAACAAAGCTGTCAATCCGATGTTTGGTCGTATGGCGTGACGGTTTGGGAAGTGTTAACGCGCTGCGAAGATGTACCGTACGCCGACATGACTTCAGAACAGGTGTTAGAGAACTGTGGCCTATGGTACTCGGCATTGGACAACGGCAGTAAGAAGAAATGTCCGCGAATTCTCGAGCAGCCGATGTTGTGCACGGATGATCTGTACCGGCTGATGCTGCGATGTTGGTGCAAACTTGCGGAGGATCGACCCAGTTTCCAGGAGATTTACTGCTACCTCAAGAAGCTGACTCTGGATTAAGTGTATGCAAATGTGAACGCATCTCTGCCGAAAGAGAATACGAAAAACGATCCATGCTCCAGCAGCAGCGGCGGCGCGGACCAAATCGATTACAATCAGCTAAGAAGCATCCTGAACTCTTTCTTAATCGCTTTCGCAAGTGGCTCGAATTAATTCGTGAATTGAATCGAATCGAGAAGTCGTAAATGCCTAAACACGACAATGTAGGATGCTCTTTGGCCACTAAAATTACTGCTCAACTAGATTTATCTAATTTTGATTATATAAATAAGGGTAGGCTAATAACGTAATGATAAAGATTCAATGCGGCGGATAATCGCAAGTTTCTCGTACAATCTTCTACGCGTATGTCAAGAAATAATCTGAAAATAAATCTTTCAATGATTATTTCCGTAACAATCAGTATTCCACGAGAAATACGTGATTTCGCGAGCAAGAGAGATTCATCTATTTACTAATTTATTACTTTACATATCTTTCCTACGCTTATACATATATATATTATATATATACACATATGTGATACTCATTATCGTTTTTACTGTTAAAAAATATCGTTCCATTTCTTCTATATCTATTGTCTAGGTAGCCGAACGCAGTAAAATGACGACGTGAACAAGCTTTCCAACGAAACTTGTTGCAGTTTTGCTCGAGTTTATTGCAGATTTTGCGCAAAGCTTTAGTCGCATTTTATCGGCTGAAAACTTTATATCGTCAGAATTCGTTGCATGTAGCCGAAGTAAAATAATATAAGTAAAAAAATCGGCATAAGCGAGCGTAATACTCAATTACGTCGAAGAATGACAATCAGTTTTGCTCACCTATTTATATGTATCTACTTATTTTACGAAATAATATCACGATGTACTCGTATTAATCGATTCAGCTTATCTATCTTACGAAGAAGGCGAATCGTTGGATCTTTAATCAAATTTCGCAGTGGCGCAAGATTTTTAAATATAAATAATCTTCATATATATCTTTCTTATATATATGTATCTCTTAAGCTAAGTCATTTCCAATTTTATTAGGAAATACATAATTCGGGATGTATTTGGAACGAGGGTGCTCTCTTTAACGAATCGTGTTATTAATTCTTCCAATTTAAGAATAAGATTGTATTTTAACAACTTTTGTGTGCCAAATAGTGATAATTTAGAAAGGATATGTTTCAGAATGTAACTTTGTATGAATATTTTGTGTTCAAATGGTTATAGTTAGATCTCTAAAGCATACTTCCATTTTAAGGTACACCTCGTATATAATAACAATGTTACCTAAGAAAACGATAAAAAAAGAGCAAAAGAGCAAAAGAGAGAATCACAACTACGATTATTGGAAACAACAACGATGATAATAACGATTATGGTAAACGTACAATTTTAGATTATATATGTTTATAACAGATGTAACGTTTAATTAAATCAAATTTGTAATATCAATCCTATGTGTTGTTTTCAAACGCAGATCCGATCTAATCTTATTTATGTGTATGTATATTAGTAATTTCTTTAGATTTATTTAATATTGACAAAAACGTTTTAACGAGTTTAACTTCGGAGTAACCAAAACTTTATCTTGCACATAATAATTAATAACTAAATAACACAACACTCTCTCTCTAACAAATAATTATTTATAAATTGATTAACAATTATTATAATCTTGATTCTCACAAATTACAATTTCATATAAGACGTACAATATTCATTTCTCTATGAAAATCCTCGAGGGACTGTTCCCAGCGCTCCTCGAAATATATCCCTAGTAAGAATTTTGCGTTCAATCCGATATTTGTAGACCACAAGAGATAATGGTCTAAGTACAATTGTCTCTGTCTGAAATGTTACACGATGCAAAATAAGCATAATATACTAATGACAATTACAAGCTATTTTAGAAAGATAGTTCACAGGTTTACCTAGGACGTAGTCGACTAGCTCCAAATATTGCGCCAGTTATGCACATTGGTAAATGTGTCTGTAAAGCCTCTACCCACTTAATTGATACCTCTCCTAGCATCGTCGTTGGCATTAGAAGCATAGCATGAAGAATATCGTGCACTTCTCGGTATCGTTGCATCACATAGGCTAGCTCGATATCATCGACAAATTGTACTGCAGATCTATCGTCCGGTGATACATTCTGCAATTATATGGCTCACTCAGGAAAACATGGCATTACATTTTGCTTTGGCTGTTCTCCAGAAAAAAGTGTTATTAACAGTACTTACTAACAGTAGTCTAATTGAAAATTAATCTTCTTAATTCAATGGCAGTATTAATAAAATAACATTTTTACAATTAAAATTACAATAACAATTAAAATAAAAGTATGGCATATTTGTTTAATTAATACTGTCATTGAATTAATAAACTATTTTCAATTAGATTGTCATTGGCTGTTAATATATAATTTTTTCCTGTGCAGATGATAAGATTCATCTTACGTTGTCATCCAAGAAATCGCGATACGTCCTGCCCACAGTCCCAGGCGGCAGGTCTCTGAGGTAAGAAAGGTCGATGGTGGATGTATTAATGCGTGGCTTTTGTGTAAGTATACGTTGACCCTCGCTCATATTCTTCATCTGTTGATGACAATGCATGAGAGCGTTTTTACCGGAGGTTTCTCCGAAACACGCTATCATGTCACCTCGAGATGGATTCGTCAACGATATAGCTGCCGAGCCCATTGTAAGAAGCACACGCTGCAGGGGGGATAAGGATACATGGTGCTTGGCATAATCCTCCAGGAACGCCTCGCAGGCGGTCGCGAAACGGCCTGAAACCGAGTGAGGAAAGTAAGGTCTGAAACTGTGTTGTCAGTTAATAAATAAAATTTATTTCCATTATAAAGTATCCGTCAAGTATGTACAGATTAGTACATATAATTAGATTAATATCTAACTTTATGGCAACGTCGTACCCTAATTGATCTGCTTTTGTAATTAACATAATACTTATCTGGTAACATGACAATTTTACTTTGGTACATATTACAGATAGGTTGTCGATATCATTCTACGCTTCCTAACTTAAATAAGTTAAAAAGCACCTTTTGATATAAGGAACAGAAATATTTATAACAGCTATTTGTCATGTACACATCACCCTGTCATCATTCAGAAGAAAGGAACATAGATTTTAACTTGTTATTAAATTGTTCTTTGTACAGCGCTTTGTATTATACAGAGTCACGTTCTTATAGCATAAAAATTTACAATCATATGGCTTGTATCTTACTGGCCTGAGATTCAGTCAACAATGTATACTTTGGCTGCAGACTCTCTCTTTTACGAAACGTTACCCAAGTATATACTAAGCTACCTATCACACTTAAATTTAATCCTACAAAGTTCAACAACGAAAATATATAGTCTCCACCAATCACCATGCCGAGATACGTCACGCATATATTTTTCAGGCATCCGATTATAGTAGTCGTCAGCGCAGAATTATACAGTGTACAGAGGAGTGTACTGTACGATAGGATAAAACCCATTATGCACGACAATACAAACTGCAGAAGAAACAGTGGATTTGTCCAATTGGGAAACTTTAATGCCAGGTCTATATCGCCCATCCACCAGGCCATAAGGACCGTTGGTCCGAGCATAAACAAAGAATTATAATACATCAGTCCGTACTTTCCTAATTCCTTAGAATCTAGCTTCTTTTTCATATATACACCATTAGCGGCAGTAAAAAAATCGTTCAATAGGATAAAAACATAGCCTTCGAGATTGAAGGCAAGGTCGTTGAGTGCTGCTACCACTGCGCCTAGGATCATAGTGTAAACACTCAGTTGTATGGACAGGCGCGCCTTGATACCGAGGATGTAGTACTCAGCGATCATTGTCATGAGAATACTGAATCTCCTCAGGGCGGTGAACATCGGTAGGCTTAGCTGCTTGGTGCCACCCAGGCCGAATATCATGTTGCCAATGTATATCAGCGGCAACGGCCATATCTTGGCGAAGGTCGTCACCTCCAGATTAGGGAACTCAACATAGCGCAGCCTCTTGGCGAAGAATAGGACCAATATCGTCGCGAGCATCTGGCCGATCCCCAGCACTTGGAAGGACGGGAAGGCGTACGACGTGAGGATGGTTTTGTTGACGACCGTTATCATGAATGATGACAGGCCATAAAAGAACGCCGATGCCACCCGGACGAACATAGCGTTCTGCTCGTGTTCCGTCATCGTGGAAGGATAGAACGGAGCAGCCTGTCGGTCTCTCTGAACTCGTTTTTATTCGTTCATGTGTCTCGTTATCCAAAAACGCCGTTATTGCGATAAATAATAACACGAAATGAGAAACCTACGCTTAGATAACCTTATCATTCTTGTTCCGTTCATGACAGCAGCTCGGACATGTACTGGACCGGCTTTGGAGTGAAGGCCTCAGTGTAATCCCGCGTGAAACGTGTAATTGTCAAGTCTCAAGCGTGTGATGTGATCACAAAGGTATGCAATGAGAGTCCTTCGTCGAACCTCATTCTGCAGCAAAAAAAAAAACAAACCGTGACAGGTGTAGACATGGTGGACTCTAAAGGCGCGAATTCTTAAGCAAAGTTGAGATTTTCGTCAGTATTGTCAGCTGTAATCCAGCATAAAATAGATTCTTTTTTTTATATACGTATATAAGTATATTTTAAAATTAAACTCGCGATAATGTTCTGACCTCAAACATATTTTTTTAGCTTACTTTTTGTCTGTTTCTTTCTTGTAATTACATCTCTAAGAGTATGGATGTGTGAAGAATGAATCTTTCTTGATTGTATGAAAATTACCGATTAATTCTGTAAAATTATTATTCTATGAATCTTCATGAACTCGATCGTGTTTAAGTGCATTTAATGCGAATATGCAAGGAATGATTTTTGGGCACTATAAATTTTCTGTTTTTTTCTTTTGCAATTTCTACATTAAGTTCTAATTTAAATATGCTTTCTGTGAAATATTTTACCTTCGGTTGTATGTAAATTTTCCTTGTCACGATCGGTAAGTTTTTATAAGCGTGATTCGATGCGTGATCGTGCGACACAGGAATGCACGTCTGACATTCTTTGTTTATTCCATGTCATACAGGTTCGTCATTTTTCGCAACACAACGTCGTTACTTTCAGTTCTTATCTCACTACGTCTTGCATTGACGTCGCATATTGCATAACGATTCTATAATCACCAAGCGAGTAAGCTGGAGTAAGCGACAGCGGAATTCGCCGGCACGAATGCCGCCATTTTTTTCGCGATCGGTGATCATCGTGAGTCATCGTGGATCATCGTGAATCGTCGTGGATCATCGCGGAGTATGGATTTCGGCGGTCGGGGGAAGGGGAAGGAGCCTTCTCCTGATTCCCCCACGAGGACGGAAGGTCTGTGTATCCCTCCGCTGCCGGTTGCCATGACAATGACCGGAACGCGGAACTACTTTGCGGAAGTTCGCCCATTAATTCCGGATCGCCGGTGGCGGGCGACACGACTTCCTAGGTATCGCTTCTGAACTCGCGATAGAAATTTCTCGCACACGGTCGACCGAGTCCTGGAACGTGAGCTCGCCGGAGTTACCGCGAGAGCGGTTCCTCGAGAGTCCAGCCAAGCGGTTTGCGTCCCATTGACGTCTGTCGACGTTGCGAGCCGACGTCGATCGGATTCCTCCTGAAGCCGTCCGTGGAAAGGATATCTAGGATTTCCGATGTAAGTACGCGATGACAGCTTTGTACGACCTACTAATACGTCACGTCGAACGATGAGACGTCCTCTGGAACGTCCTGGATACCTGCGAGACTGTTTGCAGAGAAATAAACGCCCCGTATGCAATGGGTAGTTCCGTCCCGTTCGGCGACCGTCAATCGATAATGAGGCTGATATTGACCACTTGGAAATTGATTTTTCTCCCTTGTCTGTTCGTGACATGATCGAACAGGCCTGTGGTGAATTTTCATTGCGGCTGTCTGCTCGCGACACATTACGCTTTTATCTCTATTTCATCTGATTGTTAGTCGCGATTGAAGTCGGTTATACCGGTCATACTCTACAGACGTGACTGTTCTCTACATATATACACACATACATACACACATATATATATATATATATATATATAAAAGGATACGAAGAGTCAGTACTCAGACAACAAAAAGTTTAATATCAAGTTATAAGACAGATTTTACCTCTAAAAGATGACTTAATGATGTCTTCTGTCACAATTTTAGATATTTAATCAATACTGAATCGGTTTATATCTATTTTTACTCATTTGCGATAATGTTTATTGATTCTATTATATAATATATATATTTTCTGATTAAGTAAAATGTTTTTCGTAGTATAAATAAAATTATAAATAGAAATGTATAAGAGTTTTTAATTTAGATATTTTTTTACATTGCAAATTACAATAAATAACAGTCTATATCGAGCTAAATGGATTTAATATTGTTCTTAAATTTATAATATAAGTGAGAACATAAAAGTTAAAAAGTAAAGTGTCGTCCTTGAAAACAGACACTTTAGTTCTTCACTTTTATATGTTCTCATTTATATTATAAATTTAAGAACAATATTAAATCCATTTAGCTCGATATAGACCGTTATTTATTGTAATTTGTACTGCAAAAAACGAGCAAAATTTATTAATTTTAACGCTGGTCTAAAATGCGTTTTTATTTGTTGCCCAGCCAACAAATCCATCACTGAATTTTTGAATTATTTAGCAAACAGACACGGTCTATTTTCAAGGACGACACTTTAGTTTTTCACTTTTATATGTTCTCATTTATATTATACATTTAAGAACAATATTAAATCCATTTAGTTTGTTATAGACCGTTATTTATTATAATTTGCACTGCAAAAAGCAAGCGAAAAATTTATTAAGTTTTTTTACATTAACACTGGATCAGTCTATACCTATTTACTTTTTACCTTCTCTTATATGACAACAATATTTTTTATTTTATCATACAACATATAATATGTAGATATATATTATACCTTTAAAATCTGTAAAATATTCTTTATACTTGAAATTACAAAGAGAAATGTATAAGAGAGTCTTTATAATTTAGATATTCAACATTAGATCAGTTTATTTTACTTTACATTTCTTTGTATACATATAACCTATATATATATTTTATTTTATATACAATATATTATCAGAAATTCAGTAAAATATAATCTGTAGATGTATAATAAAAAATTTGTTTTATTACCAAAAGAATATCATTATTGTACAACTTGTATAATTATTGCGTTTATCTTACGTACGTTCAGATTTGATTGCTTCAAAGATTTATGTAAAAATTAGGAATAGTACAATAATGTCTTAACTGCTTCGTAGCCCATAATTCCATATGCCACGAAGAAAGATATCGCTCTCGTAGGTTGTTGTTGAAAAAATACATATGATACAGTGTGAATTACACGAGAAAGTACAAAAGTTCGAATAAAAGTTTTGGCCAACCATGGCGAAGGTCCTGTTCCTAGCCAGAGGTACGTGACAATGAACCAAGGGAGAATGTTCTCCAAATCGTTTAAGTGTGCCCTACGTACACGCTCCACGTCTGAATCATTGTAAACCACCTTGCCTTTGCTAATGTTTGAAAACGCAATATCTTCTTGATTTGCAAATACCTACAACAGTTGATCATAATTAATTTCATTTTAGCTGATGAACATACAAGCAGTGATATAAACAGGTCACGATTATGATGTAAACACTTAAACAGTCACGATCGCTGCGTTCCCAATTCACTTTCACTGTTGACAATCTATAGCTTACATTACATATATTATAGATTTTTAGTACTGGCAGTAAATATTGAAATACAACCGATAAGATCTGACTGCTTGTTTATTTGGTTAAGAAAGAAAATATATACAAAGTATTTCTTTTAACCCGAACATTTAGAATAAGAATAGTCTTTTTTTGCTTTTATAATAATACAACAAAATATATATAAGAAAAAAAAGTTTGTTTAAAATATTATATTATAATAAATATGTATTATAATATAATCAAATATTATATTATAATAAATATGTATTATAATATAATCAAATATTATATTATAATAAGTAAGACAATTTTTCCAAAATCACATTTTTTGAAATTTTGAGATAATCAATTTTTTTAATGAAATAATTTAAATAAATTCGATAATTTTCTTCTAATTATTCTGCATAAAAAATGATTAGTTATCAAAAAATTAATAATTTACAAGATACTTTATATTTTGTTCTGGTATAATTTGACATGAAATATTTTATAAATTATTCATTTTGATAATTGTATCTTATTGTATTATCTGTACCTTAATACTTATATACGTAGAATAATGAGAGGAATCTCAGTTGGTATAAAGAAAACATATTAATGTAGTTGCTTTAAAAAAATATACAAATTGCAATATGCAGTTACATATTTCTTTTGAAAAACAATTATGTATTTTCTTTACATACTAATTGATTCTGAATATAAAAGTTGATATAGTTATATACATAATATGTGCATATAAAAATGAATAATTTCACGATAAGTTTCATCAAAATGTGCCAGAATAAAATATAAAATTTCATAAATTATTGATTTTTTAAATAATTTTATTTTTATATTCACTTTTAATATACAAAATAACTAGAAGACTCATATAATGCTAAAAATCATATAATTTCATTAAAAAATTGCTATTTTTATTTAAAAGATAATTTTGAAATCTCAAAAAATATTACTTTGAGATAAAATTTTTTTATAATTTTAAAATTAATAATTTTTTTATATGTACTTAATCGTGTCATTAAAAGTAATAAAGATGTTTTAAATATTCGAATCAAAGGAAACATATTGTATATAGAAATAAAAAAATGTAGTAATTTTTAAAAATAATGAAAAAGAAAAAAGGCTCCGAGTCAAAAATTCGTTAAAATATACAATTGTTAGTAAATAAAAATTGTCATTTGGTTAAAATTACATAGTTTAATTAGACAACAGACGTTTCGACCTCTATTAGGTCATTATCAATGCTACAAAAAAAAAAATAATCGCAAGTTGTTAAAACAAAACACAATAATGTACAGAATTATAAAATTAAAAATATAAAAATTATATATAAAATAATAAGTATATACTCTCACTCGCATGGTTGACATTATATTAATTTCGGTACAATAGCTAGTAGAGTCTATAAACCTTTGTGAATCGTTTAGTTATAGTGTATAATTAGTTTCTTATAATATTGTATCAAAGTACAGTTTATAAAATGGTCCATTGTTAGACAATGCAATGAGAGCCAAATTTTAGTTGTTACTCTTAGAAGTTTAAAAATGATATGGTAGTAACTTTTGTTTAGAAATCCAAATATATCTGAATTACTTCCTATTTTCAGTTTAATACCAGTGACAATCAGCTTCAAGATAACCAAAATTTTATGTTTGTTGTTATTTAATTATTTCTTATATGAAGAAAATATATATATAGCATGAATACATAATATAGTACATAATATAATACATAATATAATACATAATATAGTTATCTTATCTTGTATTGACTATTTTGTTACTCACGTTTTTTCTAAATCGCTGTCGTGCAGTTAACGGCACCATTGCCAGCAGTTTCAAAACCAAGATACTGCTCCAAAAGCCGAATACTTTGAGTATTTCTGGATCTATTGCAGGCATCTTTCTGGTCTTCGGATTTGTCTTCTCGAGTATACAATGATGACTCTGCTTGTTTTATACTGTACGCAGTTAGTATCAGTAGAGTGACTTGACTGTTCGACAATAACCGACACGGTTCCCTACTTCACCTAACATACACGTACATACACTCGAGAAACAGATATCTTTCACTATACTTATATACATGTATTGTAATATGTGTGTAATGTGTTTATTAAAAGTGATTATAGTTGTTAATCTTCTAACATGAATCAGCAAATTTCAAGACAAAGTGTGAGAAAAAATAAAATTATTTCTCTTTTGAATATTTAATGAGATAAAATTTCCCCTAAATTTCCGTACCTAATATTTTTCGATGTTACGAAAAATAAAATAATTATTTTGTTTTTGGTATGCTTGTGTGAAACGTAGGACTGCATTCTCTCAAATATATTGGTTCTGTTATTAAATTGATTTTAAAATAATTTAAATAACTAATAACTTTATTTAATCTCACAATTCTCAAGTATTCATATCGTGAAATTTGCATCTTGTAGATTTAATAATTAAAATGAAGTTTCTAGAAATAGTAAATAATTTATGTCTGTAGCTGTTACAATCGTTTTATTACATTCGAAATAAACACATTTTCAGGTTTCGTGGGATAGAAAGAAAAGAATCGTAAATAAAAGATTTACAAGTGCATATCAATATAGTAAAAATGATTAAATTGATAGAAATTAACATTTATATTATAATTTTGAATTCTCAATTTTTGAAATCGCGAACAGAAAACCGTTTATATTTCTTTTTCAAATAACATATTGTTTGATAAATATTTAAAGATTAAAGGTTCTGAACTTTAACTTAACCTAACCTAACATAATCTCACATATCCTCGTGGTTTCATGCTCGTCGGCTTTTTTTTTGTCAGGAGTTAGACTGGCGACTACCGCGCAACATCTGATAACGAATTGCCTGTGATTGGCGTATACTTTGGGTTGACGAATCTATTGGTCCCTTTTAAATGAATACCTTAGATTAGTTTATATTAAAACGAGAAATTATTCTATTATATCTTCTATATATACATTTTTTATTAACTCTATATATAAATTATTTAATTATTTACTTTGTGCTCAGATATTTTTATCGATTAAAAGTTTATTTTATATATAGAATAAGGCAATTAAAATATAATATTAGAGAAGCTATATAATTAAACTCAGGGAATGGAAGAGTTACTTTTACAGTTACTTTTTATAACAATGTGGTAACAATGTTGCAATTTTTTATAACTATAATGATTACTAACTAAACGCTTAAGAGGTTAAAACTAATGACATATTATTTTTCTTAAAGACAGTTATGTTTTTACACTAATTAAGTCATTTCATTATTCTGTGCATAAAGGTATCAAAGTATTATTAAATAACAGTTTATATAAGATATTTTATATTTTACCAAAATATGCCAGAAAATAAAGTATAATTTTTTTATATTTCTTAATACTTTTGTATACAGAATAGTTAGGAGAATTTTATATTATGTAAAAAAATATATCATTCCATTAAAAAAATTAAGGCAACTTGCATATGATCTTGACAAATTGATTAAATATTGATTTTATTATTATTATTATTTGTTTCTCTTGAAATCATACAACTTTTATCTAAACATATTTTTTATTTGAAGCATACTTTCAGAGATAACAACTTATAATACTTTAAACCCACCTTGTATATATTAAAAGCAAGCTGAGCTAAACTTAGAATTTTTGTTAGGAAAGCCTATTTATATTAAATAAAAATATTATACATTTTTGTTTGTAAAATGTATAATTTTATAAATCATACCTAAATTTCTAGGTATACTCGTGACCGAGATCAGAATAGGGGCTGTCGTGGTGGTACTACCAAGATGGGAAGTACTGGTAGAGGCGGCAATGATAATGGACGTGGTGTTAGCAGGTTCAGCACACCCAGAGGAAACGCTAATAATTTGCGAGGGGGATTAAAAGGAAAACTACCTGGTGGCGGTCTGAGGAAAGTAAACTGGGAGCTTTGTACTTTGGAACCATTACGCAAAGATTTTTATGTAGAGCATTCCGCAGTCAGGAACAGGTATTAGTACTGTTAGTAATATTAAATTGAGATAAACAATGAAATGTGTTTACGAATGTAATTCTGAATTAGATCTGATGAAGAAGTATATCATTTTCGAGAGAATGCAGAAATAACTGTGAAGGGTGACAATGTTCCTAATCCTATACAATATTTTGAGGAAGGAAACTTTCCACCTTATGTAATGGAGGGTATTCGTAGAGAAGGATATTTGCAGCCTACTCCAATTCAAGCTCAAGGATGGCCTATTGCACTTAGTGGCAGAGATCTTGTTGCAATCGCTCAAACTGGTTCTGGGAAGACACTTGGAGTAAGCAGAATCAGAAGTATATTTAATATAATAATAAATAGATATATAATAAATAAATATGATAAATAAGAAGCTTCTATCAATTTCAATAAACGAACTCTCAAAGGTGTAAACAATAGACTTTTATTATTCGTTTTAATCTTACAAACAAATGTTGTCCGTGAGATTAAAAAGAATAATAAAAGTCTATTGTTTACACCTTTAAAAGCTCGTTTATTGAAATTGACCTGGTAAAAGCTCCTTATTTATTTTTGAATTTTGTACGAGCGAGTTGTCTGATTTTTCATTGTAATTATAAATATATAATAATAACAAATAGATACATAATAGTAAATACATATAATTATATGTTTTATATTCGTTTTCTATTCTCACTTGTTTAGACAATAATTAGTTATTTTAATAACTTTACATACATACTCTTTAAAATAACTAAATAATATACGGCTCTAATGAATACAATTCAAATTATATACAATACAAGAATTCTTAGAGCTCGGTTAGTCTTTTTGCGCTAATATTTATAATCTTATATGTCCATAAAAACGTTCGTATGTTTCGACCTTCAATATATGCATAATATTCATTGTACTTACTAACTTATCTCTTCTGTAAATCTTTATTTGCTTGATACATATACATGTGCTTGCATTGACTGTCTCGATTTTTCATTGTCATACATCGCATTCATCAACATCTTTAGAAGAATCTTAAGGAATTTTAAGGAATCATACTTTATATAATTTAAATAAAATAATGTTGATTAAAATAATGTACTGGATGTACAAGTAGATATACAACATTTTAAAGATGTATTTATATATGTTTGTATTAAATTATTTTATTTTTATTTTTCAGTATATTTTACCTGCAATTGTGCATATTATACATCAACCACGCATAAGCACTGGTGATGGACCAATTGTCTTGATCTTAGCTCCAACCAGAGAATTAGCTCAACAAATTCAAGAAGTGGCTAATAGCTTTGGAGAAACTGCGGCTGTAAGAAATACATGTATTTTTGGTGGGGCTCCAAAAGGACCACAGGCACACGATTTGGAGAGAGGCATTGAAATATGCATTGCTACGCCAGGTAGACTAATAGATTTCTTAGAAAAAGGAACTACAAACTTATGTAGGTATGTATACCTATAAAAATTCAGTGATAAATCCAAATTGTATATTGGAGATTAATAATATAAATTTACACAATCTAAATATCTAATATTCTTTTATTTGTTAATTTTAGGTGTACGTATCTAGTTCTCGATGAAGCTGATCGCATGCTAGATATGGGATTTGAACCTCAGATACGAAAAATAATTGAGCAGATACGCCCTGATAGGCAAGTGCTAATGTGGTCAGCGACGTGGCCTAAGGAAGTTCGCGCGCTTGCAGAGGACTTCTTGACGGATTATGTTCATCTCAATATCGGTTCTTTAACCCTGTCGGCTAATCATAACATTACTCAAATCATTGATGTTTGTCAAGAGTATGAGAAAGACTCGAAGCTATATAGATTACTTCAAGAGATTGATACTGAAAAAGAGAATAAGACCATCATATTTGTGGAAACTAAACGTAAAGTGGACGATCTCACGAGAAATATTAGACGCGAGGGTTGGCAAGCTGTGAGTATTCACGGTGACAAAAACCAGCAGGAAAGAGATCATGTGTTACAAGAATTCCGCAGTGGAAGAGCGCCGATTTTAGTCGCAACTGATGTAGCTGCTAGAGGCTTGGGTATGTAAAATTTTATTCAGTTGTTTTAGTGTAGGCGAGACACTAAGAAAGTCACGGTTAAACTGGGTATTGGCAACACTTATTGGATTAGCCGGATGATGCGTTGTTAGAGTGAGGCCAGCCGACAGCTGTGTATGTAGCAGTGTGTGATGCATTAGAACTTTTTTATCATATTCGTTTCGATTGTATTGTAGAGCCATGTAAAGTTCACATTGTTCTGATTTATGCTTTTTTACATTTTTCATTCTGCGATTACATGTGTGTTGAATTTTTTTAAACAAGTTCGTTGATTTATTCTCTCTCTCTCTCTCTTATTATTTAGTCTTTTGTATAAATCCATTTTAATTTTTTATTGTTCTAACCCTATTAATCCTTGTCGTATATGAATAAATCTTTTTTCTCATGTAAAAGTCATAGAAACAGTTTTGCTACATACTTCAATGTTTAATTTATAACTGTATTAATTATATTGGTATATGACTTCATTTCAATATTGAAATGAAGAGTTACTAATTTTGATGATGATATACATGTAAGATCAAGGTTCTGAAAATGCACACAAGCTACCACTAAGTCTGTCTGCTTTTCTTTTTCAGAGGCACAGAGTACCCTAACTCAACGCGGTGTACTGCCAGTATTGGGCAGACACAGTGACTATTTTATTTTTCTTTGTTTATATATTATAACAATTTCTAAATGGAAAGCTAGATTTATATGCGATTTAACTTCTGTCTTAATTTTCTCATTATGGAATAGCAAAGTAGACTATAACAACTATTAATGCACTAATCAATAATCAATTCAATAACATGATAATCACAATACATGTGTATTCAAATATTATTTGTAGTAATTAAAAATGAAATAGATTTCTTTTAAGCAAAGCTTCAAATATGTGAATAATTATATAATTAATAATTATAAACATATAAATTTGTAATTATAATATGAGAACTAAAAAGTGCAATTATTAAATTTGTTGTCCAGTGCCTCTAACTTTAACTTTAAGAAATAACCATACACAGTGCCTATCAAAACTAATGCACTCAGGCTTAAACCCTAAATTGCTGCCTCTATCCCAAACCAGACACAACCGCTGTGTCTGTCTAATCTCTAGGCCGCCAGTATATTACCATAAAAAAAAAATCAGAATTGCCCCACTTTAAAAGCAAACGGGGTCGTTCTTGCTGATTCCACATCGGAATTTTCAAACAAAAGGTGGGTGTTTAAATTTATTTTATGGACTAAATTTATCTGAAAATTAATGTCAATAATTTTTTGCCAAAATTACCATTATATTCAATATACAATTAAGTTATTTAAAATTTACCTATTATTAGAAATATATATTTCTTTTATTCTTTTAAACAATTTTATCAGTATCTGACAATACCTATATGCATGAATACAACCATTAATATATCAAGTACAGTATGTTTAATTAAATGAGGAATATTAATTTAGTTTTCAAATTCAGAAAAAATTATAAAATAACTTTTATATATATATACTATATATATATATTATAATAATTTTATAATTTTATATATATGTATATAAATTATAGATTTTTTTTTAAATATTACATGTTTCATTAAGATATTTTGTTTTATATAATCAATATAATATTATTAATAACATTTTTTGTGACTACTACTTCACAGATGTGGATGATGTGAAATATGTGATAAATTTCGATTATCCATCTTCGTCGGAGGATTATATACACAGAATTGGTCGAACTGGACGTAGGCGACAGACCGGAACAGCGTATGCGTTTTTCACAAGTCACAATATGAAACACGCCGGAGACTTAATAGAAGTTTTACGAGAGGCGGGACAGAATGTCAATCCGCGTCTCAGTGAGATGGCAGAGATGGCCAAGGCAGGGAATTTTAGCAGAAGTATGTTTTTGCATACAATCAAATGTCTATATTATCCAAATTTATCTACATTTCATTTCTAATAGTTCTTACACAAAGTAAACTTTTTTCATCATAATAATACATAACGAATGGGGAAGAAAAAGTTCACTTTATAAGCATTGGATTGTAATGATTATAATCGCTAGATGTTAGATCGATTATTTCATACATTTCATATCTATGATAAGGTATAAAACGTTTCGGCGGTTCTTCTGGCGTTAATGGCATTGAAAGGAGTAATAACCGAAGAAGTAATAATGATAGAGGAAGAGGTGGCAGTTCAGCAAGAGGAAGAGGCCTTGCTCGAAGCGGGACTTCTTATCAGCCTTCTTCAAACGTTTATTCGGGACCGGATTATAGTAATTATAGTAATTATAATATGAAACAGAATACTTCTTTAACCCAGAATACGGCATATGGATATAGCACACAGAGAAGCTACGGACAAGGAAGTATGCCTCAAAATTACGGAGGTGGCGATAATTATGGAAGTGGTTATCCATATAGAAGCACAACTTATTAATTCTGTTTTTAATGGACGATTGATAGCACGTATTAATTATTTTTAATAGATGATTGATAGCACTTAATAATTCGATGATATAAAATGTGTCATGTTTAGTTAGTTATAGTGAGTTATAGTGAGATTCGACAGGATGCAGATAAGAGCCTATTAAAGTTATAATAGATGAAAAAAAAGTATGATGCAGCATGTTATAAAAATATCGATATGATAGTATACATTACATTCTATATCATACATCAAGTGACTAATGATAACGATTAATTGACTTTGCAACTCAACAATTGTAAATTTATTGAATGTAATGTCCATCCGTTTGCATATATGTCGAATTTGCACGGAGTGAAACCAAAGAAACTTCGGTACCATTGTAATGCAATTGTAACTTTTAGTTTGCAAGTTATTGTTATTTAAAATATATTAATGAATATTTAACAAGAGCAGAAGAATATAAATTTCTATATTGGAGTGTAATCACTTAAAAGCTCAAGTTTTGCTCGAAGCAAAACTATTAATTTTTTTCTTTAAGCAATTTTAAGCTTTATTTTATAATAATTAAGTGTTATTTGTAAGTTTACAAAATGTTACAGAATTTTTTCAGTAAGCAGTATATATGCTGATTATACGTCAACCTCGTTACAGTGTTTATAATGTATCATATTTTATTAATATTAGGATAAATAACTTTTTTGTTATACATAGTACAGAGAGGGAAAAGTTTGAAGAAATTACGTGAGTTGGAGGTATTTGCATCACATTCGTATGAAATATTTAGACTAAATATGTTTATATAATAACTTCTGTTTAATTAATTTTATTATAGTATCTCATATATTTTTAAGATAAAGATCATTAAAAATTATTAGTTATTTTATTTTTATGTCTTAGTAATGTTAACATATTATCATTTTATTTTATTTGAATTTCTAAACGAAATATTTTAAATTATAATAGTAAATAACAGAGTTTTTAATTGTATCTTCCGATAAATTGCAGGAAACTATGGGAATGTGATAAAAATTTGTCAACGAATTTGTGGGAAGAAAGTGCAATTGATAGATTATATACATATAGTGTATTATTCATTTTTTAATGAGACTGCAAGAATTCTCAAATGTGTGATCTTGTAACGAATTTGATTGGATGTATAAGTAGATATTAGTTAAAACCTGTTTAAATAGAATGACAAGGATTATACAAATAATCCCTGTCATTTTAATTTTATAATTGATTGCAACTAATCAATGTCACATTAGCATTACATTATATAAATTTTTTGACATGATAAATTATTTGATAAAATATATGCTTTTATTAATAAAGTGTTTATGTTTTTGGTACATATATAATCTGGAGACAGCAGTGTCTCGTTATACAATAATTTACACTAGTGTTTATTGATAGATACAATCAAATTCGTTATTAGATAATCAACTGAGTAGAGTTACTCAATTATGTTTAATTATTTGTGATGTTAAAGATATTGAAGATTGATTAACAACTATGTGTTTTATTTAATAATATCTGTGATTCTTTAACGAATGCTGTGGAATCTCATAGGAAAAAATATTAATGTATGTCATTTGTTGTGTGAGTCTGTGTTATAGAATTAATAAAAGTAATTTTTGCTTTCTCGAAAGCAGTCAAGTTCTCCCTGTTTTCAGCATAAGATATACATCTCCTGATGATCTTGGGACTTTTTTCCTAATTTTTAAATAGTAATGATTTGAAGTAATTTTACAATCTTATGTTTCAGTTTTAAACTTGATTAATTCTTTAAAATAATGACACTCTAAGATCTCATCCTTTTTTAGCTTAAACAAATATGTAGCATTATTATGGGTTAAGAATTTTTTTCCTAAATTCTTATGTTTCTTCGATATGTTAATCATTAATAATATTGTATAAAAAAAATAATGTTAAACATGAGAGGCTGCGTTCGATTTCGATACTCGTGTAAGTGTTATTCTGTCTTTTTTTCTACAAATAAGTGATTGCTAAATAGTGCGGTCCACTTAATGCTATTAATGTTGCAAAAAGCATTAAGTAAACCGTGGTCAGAGATAAGAATGAAAAATACATTTACAAATATATACATTTATAAATGTATATAATTTAATTTAGTAATTTAGAACGCGTAAACGTCGCAACCAAATGCATCCATGGCTTTGAATTTGGCGCGGTGCATTTAATTTCGCAGTATACCTGAACGTGATGGCGCTGGAGACTGTCTAACTTGGCCTAACTTTCAGTTCCGGCGAAGAACGCTCATTTCTTTTTTTTTTTAGATTCTTCGATTTCTTTATTGTTCCGAATATTGAAGTAGAAACAATTGCTCGGATAAAGCTCTCTCGGTTCGAACCGTACTTTCTATGAAAAGAAGTGCACAATTGTTGGAAGTCGTGACTGCAGGTCTCTACTATAAGAGGGAACTACTTTTTTCCGGCCGCCATGATACCGTGACGCCGACACCCTTTCCTCCGTCTCGACTCCAGTTCCGTCGTTACTCTTCCTTCGTCCGTCGTCCCTTCAGCTGGCTGATCTGATAACGGGTGAACGTGTTTTCGTCACCCGGCCCGGATTCTCGACCCGTATCGAAAACTACCAAGGAAATCGCACACAGGACAGTAACATATTCCAATCCGTTGTAATGTAAGTTCACGCAAGACAATGCAAAGTGAATATCGCCCTCGTTGCTCGTTCCCTATTTAACATTCCGCTACTTGCTTCGCTCACGCTCATGTACGCCATTTTGCGAATGGATCCTTTGTCGTAATCTCGGCGATCAGGGATCGCGAAAACTCGCAATGGAAATCGCAACGTCTCGAAATGGACTCTCGGCCTAGATAATAATAGTACACGCGTGAAGTATGTGATCACGTAACCGACTCGAAATCTCCTGGAATTGCAGATTGCTTTGCATGCCTTGTACGCGTCACGTTGGTAGAAAAATATCGCGGAAGATTTTCGCATGAATTCTTAAAACGGACATGATAGAATTTTTAAAGTAAAAAGATATAGATATTGAGAGAGAGAAATTTCTGTTCTCTCTCCCTCCTCTCCCTCCCTCCCCCTCCCCCTCCCCCCTCTGTAGCTAATTAGAAGCAACTAATTAAATATAAAATACTACAATAGTAGAGTATGTCTATTTTTTTACATCTGTGTTTTACTTTGTACTTAAAATAACATGGCTGTATAATTAGAAGAAAAGTACAAAGAATTTAGATACAGAAAAAAACGTTATTCAACTTACAAGTTTTTCCTTGCTGCTCGTTGGCTGTTTATAGCTCATCTTTCTAATGTTTGATAATTTTATATTTTGATTACAAGTATGTTGCTAAAGAATCCAGATATACAAATATTTAAGCACACGCGCACACACACACACTCACATACACACCTTAAAGTAAAAAGGAAAAAAATAGATCTGTGTTGTTTTATAGCTGAATATTGTACAATTTTGGAACAAACATCTTGGATTTTGTTTTTATTAGATGAACTTTCATTTTTTTCTCTTTCTCCCCTCTAAATATATAAAAAGAGAAGCTAAAAAGTACAGACCTTTGTATTATGCATAATGCTAAAACATAAGAAAATCAATCAGTCTTTTATTTCATGGAAAAAGATTGAAAATGAAAGATTGATTCATTTTCTTATGCTTTATAAAAGACTCCTTATTTTCGTTTCTAAAATGAAATAGATACATGGTGTGTTTGATATTTAGAATATTTTGATATTTGGCAAAAACAAAAAAGAAAGATCTAGTACAATCTAGTAATAGAAATAAAAATCACCTTAATTTACTTATGATCTTAGAATAATACGAGATATGTTTCTTTATCTTTTTAAAGAATGAAGATCTAATGATTTATTTTTTATTTGAAAAAGGGCATATGGTGACCGTGATCGTTCTGATAGACGAGGAGGAGGCGGTGGAGCACGTGGTGGTGGAGGAGGTAGATTCGGTGGACGCGATGGAGGTGGAGGAGGTAATAGATTCAGCAGCAGTGGAAACAGAGACAGCAGTTTCGGAAACAACAATTTTAAGAATCGGCAGCCTGGGGAACGGTTACGTAAACCACGATGGGATATGAGCACTCTGCCACAATTCAGAAAGGACTTCTACCAGCCGCATCCTAATGTAATGGCACGGAGTATTCATGCTGTGGAGGCATACCGTTCTAATAAAGAGATTACTGTGAAGGGGGCTAACGTTCCAGGTCCTAATATTTATTTCGAAGAAGGTGGCTTCCCCGACTACGTCCTCAATGAGATTCGTAGACAAGGATTTGGTGAACCGACCGCGATTCAGGCACAAGGTTGGCCTATTGCCCTGTCCGGCCGGGATATGGTCGGTATAGCGCAGACAGGTTCGGGAAAGACATTGGCATACATCTTGCCAGCGATCGTGCACATAAATCATCAGCCCAGATTGAGCAGAAACGATGGGCCGATCGCATTGATCTTAGCGCCAACTCGAGAATTGGCACAACAAATTCAACAAGTAGCGTCAGATTTTGGTATGTCTTCTCAGGTGCGAAACACGTGCATCTTCGGTGGCGCCCCGAAAGGACCTCAGGCGCGCGACCTCGAGCGTGGCGTAGAAATTTGCATTGCTACACCAGGACGCCTTATAGACTTTTTGGAACGAGGCACAACTAATTTACGTAGATGTACATATTTAGTACTTGACGAGGCCGATAGAATGCTCGATATGGGCTTTGAGCCTCAAATTAGGAAAATTGTAGAACAAATACGTCCCGACCGTCAGACTCTCATGTGGTCGGCGACGTGGCCAAAGGAAGTACGTAATCTCGCGGAAGAGTTCCTAACGGATTACATACAGATCAATATCGGTTCCCTGCAATTGGCTGCCAATCACAATATTCTACAAATCGTAGACGTATGTGAGGAATATGAAAAGGAGAGTAAGCTCATGAAATTGTTGGAAGAAATCTCGAATGAACCAGAAAATAAAACTATAATATTTGTCGAAACTAAAAGGAAAGTGGATGATATAACAAGAGCTATTAATAGATACGGATGGCAAGCAATTGGTATTCACGGAGACAAAAGCCAACAAGAAAGAGATTATGTATTAAATCGTAAGTGCTATTGCCATAGTTTTCTAAATACACAAGAGCGAATATTAATATTTTTATATAAATGTCACTTGAAATTTCTTATTTTATATCAACTCTATTTAAATAAGTAAAGTTGAAAGAAATTCTAATTATATAAACATTTATACAAAAATTGTTCTTATAATATTAAAGTACTTCATGTAATTCTCTATATTTATTTAAAAAAATTGAGCTGAATACTGTTTTTTTTTTTTTTTTTTAGATTTACTTGATCTATCTTTATTTACTTCTACACTACTTTTTGGGACTGTAATATTATTTGTAATATAAGAGATGTTGTTTTAGAGTTCCGGAATAGCAGATCTGCCATCCTTGTGGCTACTGATGTGGCGGCGAGAGGTTTAGGTAAGAATTTGCAAATATATAGAGATATGATGTAAGGGTCAGGCTGCGATGGTTATTTCACATTTGTGAAAGTCGTGGTATTGTAATGTGGCAACGGATAACGGCATGTGCCAGACTGATTGACATTACCTTCTTACCAGTGTGGCTGGAGATAATTTAATTATTCTTAAGGAATTCCAGGAACGACTAGTTAAATATCCTATTTGATTTTGCCATTGACATCTTCAGTTTTATTAATTTTAATCGCTAATTCTTTCTTTTCGCCTACTAATTAATCGAGAGTTTTGTAGTGCGCGTTATAGAGCGCACTAGAGCAATTAACATTGCCATTATCTTTTCAGCGATGATTAATGAAGGAATAAGTTTTAATCGTTTTGTTAACTTCTTCTAAGTCTTCCTTTATCATAGGCATAGACTAGTGAGAGTAGGTGGATTTTGACGTTCTTTTGATATTTTTACGCATTTTATTTTTGAATGATAACACTAACGTTAAATAGACTTTAAACGGTGTGATATATAGACAGAATATATAATATAGAAAGAACGTCAAAATATTTCAGCTTTAGGAATGAGGAAATCAGGTAAGCGTTTAGAACCAGGTTTATCTCTTCCGATTTTGTACTCTCAGATCGAAACAAGTCCTGTCAGTCTGGTATTAACGTGCTGTTCTATGTGTTTTCAGAGGCACATGCGACTCTGGAGTCTTAGAACTCTGCAACTAGCTTTGGAAAATATAATTGAACGGGGCGTGACTGCTGGTCGCCGCCCCCTCGCAACAAGCTAACCAAACGCTGTGCCTCGGCCACCTTGCCACTCGAAAAACACTCTCACTCTGTACCTGCGACGGTCCAAAGTATGGAAATTGTAATGTTAGGGCGTTTAGCATAAGGACGAAAAAGATAACAAAAAAGATAGATATTATTGCCGGTTATACATTCGTTGGATTGATATTAAATTGCATCAAGTCGCGCTCTGCATTATTTGTGATATTGTTTAAACATCGTTTTTTATTTCACGTAAAAACTCAGTATAAGCGTGGACAATTTTTATAGCATATTCCGAAATTTTTACATAATATTTATATTATATTTGTGAATTTGATTTGTCAAAGATTCTCTAAGTTAGGACGAGCAATTAAATATGGGGTAATGATAATTATTAATAATTATGGCATCAAAATAGGAAGGAGTCTTCACAATATTGCGGTGCGTAATTCTTGATGCTAATTATTTGATGGGGGAGTACATGTGGGGGTTGAGTGGAGAACGCAAGGTGCTCACTTGATGTTCCAACCTCTTCACCGAAGCAATGTACAAGGACCAAATTTCGAAATATCCAGCACAGATCCATACTTTGGTGCGGGAGAGAAGGGTGTAATGTTGACTAAGAATAAAAATGTAGAGCTCGCTAATACGTGAAGCGAGAATTCCATGAGAACCATCTGAGCTCTGATTCCTCTACATTTCCAAAAAATGTATTTACATTTCCAGCTCTAGTCGCAAACAGGTAATTACATGCAGACTTGCTCTTTGTGGTCAACTTGTTGTTATATATACAAATTGCAAATGGAACTAAAGCTACTTTATTGCACCTCGGAACAATATATTTTATTATTTGAGGTAACTTTTATGTTTTTGTCCGTCCTTCGTGTCCAAATATATTGGTTTTAAATATCGACCACGTGACAGCAGCATTATAAATGCTTCAAGACGCTGCAGAATGTTCAATAATGGTAACTTGAGAGCATCCTTTAATTCCATTAGCAAAGACAGCGTCCTGGTAAAATGCTTGAATATATTCGCTTTATAAGTTAATTGAACCACAAAGGAACAAGTGTTTTCCGTGTGTTGTTATTCTAACTTTGTGTATCTCACAGATGTCGAGGATGTCAAATTTGTGATAAACTTGGACTATCCGTCCAACTCTGAGGACTATGTGCATCGTATCGGACGTACGGGCCGTTCGCAGCGTACAGGAACTGCGTACGCCTTTTTCACTCCCGGCAATGCTCACAAGGCTGGTGACTTAATCCAAGTTCTAGAAGAAGCCAAGCAAGTTGTCAATCCAAAACTATATGATTTATCTCGAAATCCCGGCATTTATAAGAGTGAGTATTGTTCTTTTTTTTTCTTTTTTTTTTTACTTGGAGAGATATGCTAAAATTTCACACCTATTATATTTAAATATAAAAAAGGCTTAAACAAATTTTTTTTAACTATTTTGTTATTACTAATTAGGAGGATTGTTATTAATTAATAATTAGGAGGACGCTACGGTGGACGCAGCGGAGGTGGTGGAGGCGGTGGACGAGGTTCTGGAGGCCGTGGTGGTGGTTCACGAGGATCTCGTGGAGGTCGCGATGTAGGAGACAGAGGCGGAAGATTCGACCGCTCTCCCGGTACTGGTGCAAATGATCGCAACAAATGGTCCGGAAGCAGTAGCGGTGGGTTCTCAGCATTTAAAAAATTGATTGTGTAATTTTGTTTAATCTCCATCTGCTTGAAAAGGACAAAATGTTATTTACGTTTTTCTAAATCAGTAAAATATGAATACAATCAAGTCTCCATCTTCTTAGCCCTTCTATTCTTTCCACTTCCTTATTTTTTAAGATTCTTGATTATATTCACTGGTGCCGTATTGTGACGTTCGTAGTATAGATGGGTAAAATTATTGTTTTGTAAAAGCTTGATGTACGCTTCACATAGGTGGCATAGGCGGGGCTAGCTATGGAAGCAGTAAATCGTTCCCTCAAAACAGCTTTGGGAGTGGAACTTCCGGCGGTGGCTCTGGTAGCTACAGTCAGAACAATAGTGGATATGGAAGCAGCTACAGGCAACAAAACGGCTATTGACTTCGTACAAACGGTCAAATGTGGGTATCATAACGAAACAAAGAAAAAAAATCTTAGATTGATAAAGACTGTCTTAATAAGAAAAAGTTATAAGGGCGACATTTTCCTCTGGCTCTATATATCTTTTTCATTTGTAACAGAATACTCCTATCTGCGTTCCAGAGGGATAATAATGGCAGTCGACGATTGATTGAGCCGACGAGCCCAGAATTGCAGAGAATCGTTCCAAAAAATTACACATTCTCACGAGCATTCGTCTCCTTTTCTTTTCCAGTACACACGTCACTTTTCATTAGCTTTAAGTAATATTATAATATTATCAATTTTATGCAAGTCACATGTGTTATATTTAGGATAGCTCCTTAATATATTTAAGCGGTCAATTGTGTCACATGATTGTCGCCGAATGATATAGTATTATAATTCGATTGGCTTGCCGCTGTACATTGAATAAATAGTGTAAGACTGACACTATAAAAAGCTAAAACGTAGCATTGGCTCTTTGCGATTTTTCTTCGATATTTCTTTGACGCAGAGCGTATATCGTATTTATTTTTTACTTTTACGTGCGTATTTATTTCTATAATGCTATCAATATCGTAATAGCGATATAAATTTAATTTATGCTTGTATAATTGCAATTATTTTGATCATAAACACATTTTCAGAGACTTCTCTGTGCATTATAAATCATGAATGTATAAACGTGTGTTCTATCTCTTGGTATTCTATCAACGTCGATATGACACATTTTAACATGTTCCATTTAAGTCAGACATCTAAGTCACGAATGCCGTCACACAACACGCGTATATACATGCTAATGTTAAATTTACTATGAAATATCCTATCTAAAGACGCTTGATACTTTCATTGTGCTATTATCGATAATAATTAATCTTTTAAAGTGCCGAAGAAGATCGTCTGCTTCATTCATTGGTCAAGCCGCTTATCGAGAATCATACGATCCAGTTTGGAATTTGCTTTTTTACTTAAGTGAAAATATTTACTTTGTCTCAGATTTATCGCGCCGCAATAAAACATTTGTTATGTCTATGATTATATCGCCCATTTTTCCACAGTAATCGAGCTTTCCAGCTTTCTAATTGCCGGCATCATCGTTACGATATGTTTTTACGGCGATACTGTAAATTATTAGAATATGTAGAATGTCAATTGCTTCTTCCTTGTCGCGAAACAAAGTTCAAAATTACAAAATAATAAGATAACATTCAGTTTATATCAAATTTAAGAAAAGTAATAAGATTACTTCTATATTTATTACTTTATTCGTCATATTTCACATATTTTTGGAATTCTAAAATGACTTTGCATTTTATATAATAAATCTTCGTGTCTGTTAGATCAGTTAGATTTATAATGTTGGTAAACATTATAAATCTAACTGATAAAAAAATAAATCTGCTAGATTACAGTAATAATAAAAACTGACTTAACAATTTTTTAACTGCAATGGATGCGTAGTAAATGTAATCGCTATAAATACTAATCATGTGAATCTATCTCTATCTCTTCCTAGCTTTGTGTGTGCTAAAACAAAGAGATTTCTAACGTTGTAACAAGTGCGTATGAATGTACATGTATACACATATATAAATCAGGAAGAGATAAAACCCATGGTTATGTATTATTCATAGACGCATTTATACACGTGTCTGATATACAAGGTGCTCGAAATTCGCAAATCAAAACGTCACAGTAAGAAAGAAAAAGAATATTTTTCTAATTTATTTTTTCGAAAACTGATATGATATTTTGATTTGCGAATTTCGGGACACTTTGCATACGCACATCTAATATTCCAGAAATATATCAAATCATCATGATCATCTAGCATTGACAGTGAGTCTAAAAAGGTATTTAAATGACATTAATTTTTCGGATTATTTGCAATTTTTAATAAATATTCAAGAGGAGTAGAATATAAGTAGCAGGTAATTATGATAAGTATATAACTATTATTCGTCATTTATTTGTAGAATAATGAAAATTAAAACATTAACTCGACAAACTGATTACTGTACATTAATTTACTAAAATAATCGAATTGTCATGTCGGAATATTTTAAAATTAACCCGTAGTGGTCACACTGGGTCTGTCTGACCCGAGGTAATTTTTGAGTTGATGTAGTCAATAGATCAAGTAGAACGCAAATGGCGATTGTTTTTTTGCGTCGGATCAACTGGACCCAGTGTGACCAATACGTTATTTTTAAGAGGTGTGACCACTACGGGTTAAAAATGTTTTCAAAATATTGTCGAATTAAATCGCCATTTCATTCTATGATTAGTTCTTAAAAACTGAGATATATAGCTTATATAAAAGTATATAAAACTTGTACGAGAATAGAACACAAGAGTATATTTTCGCATATATATTGCAATGCAAAAAGATCAAGTGAACTCTATATATATCAAGGACACGCTTCGCATCTATCAGATAATCTTTAACAATTGATCATGCGAATTATGAGCAATTATTTATTTCGTCAAGAGGCTTGAAAAATTTTAAAAAATTTAAATCAATAAATATAGTGTGTTTTCGATAATCCTCTTTACGTAAAATCATTTTTTAATCAAAATAGCTTAATCATTATGGGTTTTTAATTCACAAGAATTGAACTCAACGTATACGAAATTGATATTAGAAGAGAAAGATACGCGCGTTATCGTCAGTTAATTTTTCCACAAGGGCCGCGCTCCCCCTAGAGTTACGTCAGCCCTGATCCCTACTCTGCGATGACGCCAACTCAGCATCACTCAGCATGAGAATGAGATTTGAGATTCTTGAGGGCGCGGGACGCGACGGGATTTTAAAGCTCGCCACTGATCTTGTAGCGAAACGTATTGCGCAACATTGTACAATGTATATGTAAAACAACGCATGCGAATCCGACTCATTACGGGATCGGTCTCGGGCTGCAAGTTGTGTGCGCGCACGCGTGTACCGTGTAGTCTCTCCCTCCGCCCTTTCGTGTCCCTCTCTCCGATTCTTCGTGGTTCCGATCAGCCCACGGCCGGCCGCCCGCCGCCGGCGGACGTCACTCTGACAGTCGCGATAGTCGCGGTAGGAACTGTAGGAAGAGACAGTCAGTATTATCAGGTAGTGTTGGAAACTCGTTGGTGTGCCGTCATGACGGAGGAGGCCCGCAAGGAGGTTCGCGTCTGGTGCGACGGGTGGTAAGTGTCATTTGTGGTTCTCTTGGTTGGTTGTGTCAAAGGGAATACACGTTGAATATGTGGGATTGCGAAGCGACGCCGCTCGTCGCCCCGGCCGGTCGGCACGGTATACGTGTCGTCTATACCGTCATCGTCTTGACGTGTCGCAACGCGCGCGGGGTGCGGATCCTCGCCACGAGCTTTGTTAGGAACGCGATCAATCAATATTATTGCACGGTCATACGTGTTTCACCCACCCTCCCACCTGCGTAAGTAAAATTGCGTGGAAGGTGAGTTTCCTGAATTAGCTTTCTCGATCTTCCTTCGTTATTAACTTTCACATCACCACTGATTGCAAACGGATGATTTATCCTTATTTATTATAGGTTTCCACGTATAAAATTATATTTTTATCTGTATTTTCAATGATTTTATTTTCAGTTTATATCGTAAGGATTTTATCGTGAACAAGAGGAAAGGCATTCTCCAATCTTCGTTCTAGCGAAGCATTTTTTCTTACCCAATGAAGAAATGTACACTTAAAAGATGTACTAAATATTAATAAATATTAATTGTTTGAGTAATACTAACGGAATATTTGCTAAATTTAAATGTATATTTACTTGGTACAAGAATTATTAATTTGATTTAAGTATTATTTTTTTATCGAGTAAATATTTGTTGGTATTATTTAAATAAATATTTATTAAGATTCAGTAAATCTTTTTCATTGTGCGTACACGAGGAAGACAAGTTCCTGCAGAATTAGTTTCTCGATCGATTTTCCTCGTTAACTTTCCCGCGACCGCAAATGAAATATTTATTCTTAAGAGATTTCTATACATATTCTTATTTATAACTATATCCTTATTTATATTCTATATGTTCTGTTATTTAATTTATATTCTAGAATTTTATCGCGAATAAAAGGAGAGATAAGACTGTTCTCCAGTCTTCGTTCTAGTGAAGTAGATTGGTTGAATATATGTATATATAATATATGAATGAGAAAATATGCGTACACACGAGCAAGATGAATTCCTGAATTAGTTCCCTGAGTTTTTTTTCGATAATTTATTTTTACGCGATCGCAAATGAAGGATTTATTCTTATTAAAGATTTCTACTTACCATAGAAATTGTATCCTTACTTATTTACTTATTATTTTATAATAATCCTGTTTATATGTATATATTGTGGAATTTTATCGTGAACAACAGAAGAAGCAAATTTATTTTCCTCGTATCTATTTCACAGATAATAAAGTCTCATGTCCATTTCTCTTGTGATAAAGTCTTATGTTTTTATTTCTATTAATTTAGATTAACTTTAATCTCGGTTTTCTTACTTTGTATCTGTTTTTAAAAATTAAATAAAAGTAATTAACCTACGTTGATAGAAATGGATAACTTTTTTTTAAAGAAAATACATTAATCGAGTATATTCAAGGAAAGACAAGTTCCTTGAATGAATTAGCATTCTCCATATATTTTTCTTATTTAAACTTTCACGCGCTGATTGCAAAAGGAGGATGATTGATTCTTATTATAAGGTTTCTACTTATCTAGAAATATTTTCATTTATATTTTATTATTTTACTTTATTTTAGTTTATGCTTATATTGTAGGGGATTTTTTTTATTGGACAAGAGGAAAGGCAAGCGAATCCAGTCACTATATATTCTAGTAAAGTAGATTAGTTGATTAATTGATTGAGGAAATATACGGGAAGAGACAAATTCTTGAATTATAGAATTCTTCAATTTTCTTTGTTAAAGCTTTCATGTACTGATTGTAAACGAATAATTTATTCTTATTATAAATGTCTTATACTTACCATATAAATTATATTCTTATTTATTTATTGGTATTTTCTATTTTATTATTTATTTTATATTAGAGGGGATTTATTGTGAGTAAAAGGAAAGGCACTTTCCAGTTTCTGTTCTCTACGAACAGAATAATTGCTGAAGAATCTAAAAATTTAGCTATAGATACAAATCTGGAAATAATTTTTTCGGACCATCAAAATATAATTTTATAAGAATCTTAAGTATAATAAGTAATGTTACAAGATGTTTTGATATTTTAGCAACAAATTTTATCGTCCTACCTAATTATTTTGATGGTCCAGCAAAATTATTTTCAAATCTATATCTAGCTAAATTTTTAGATTCTTCAGCAAAATTGCTCTCCGTGTAGCCGAAGTAAATTAGTTGAATGAGGAAATTATGTATACGACGTACTCCGAAATTGCACTTCACGCGTGATTGGCAATAGAGAATCGTCTCCGGCCGGAGCAGTTCACTGTAACACAATTCAGAGTGTCGCATGTCCTCGTTTATTCTCTGATAAAATGGTACATGGACAGGACGAACATGATAGACCGGTTCGTGCTGGTTGGTGTCGCCGAAATCGAGCCCTTGTTTCGCGGCCTCGAATCCCGTCGTTTTCTTTTCTGGCGTACACAATAACTCGTCTAAAACACTTGCATAAATTATACCTTTGTTCATTAAGTAATGCCGTTGGCATACGAGTCATTGGAATGATAATCGATTAACAATAAGCGTACATGAAATGTGATCGTTGTTTCGTATGCGATGTCTACGGTTCGTTACATTTTTTTTTTACAATGGCGCAAAATCCTTGGAATGCGAGGCCTTGGAGGTGACATGCTTAACTTACGTTTATATTTTATGTAGTTATTATATGTGCAAATTATAATCAATAATATGTATTGATGATGCAAAAATGAATTCATCAAATTGTAGCTTCGTATATATCGATTTCAGTTTTTTTGTTGATTATTTTAACATTAATTTTTATTTTTATTTCTCTCTTCAATATCTCTTTGATATTTATATTGTATTATTTATAGACCGAATTTTATTTATGACTTGTTTTTTCGAAATAATTTTGTATATTTTTCCATGTAGTTACTTAATATTAATTTTGAACGCGATGGATATTTATATACACACAGATTCGTATAAATCAGTATGTTGTCGTCATGCGACTTGTATCCAGCGTTATCGCAATGGGCGCGATTTAATGTAATAGTTATCAAAACATTTTACATTTGAGGTCTGTTGACGGACTGCTTTTCTCGATGTCTTTGTTGAATTATTTACATATTTCATTTTTAATGTGTATCATATCTATATATAGATATATTATACATTCTTATGCTAAAATCCAGTTTTTTTACTTGTGTCTTAAAGAATGTTTTCCTTTCAGTTGTTTGCACAGTTTGCTGATTTTAGTTTAATATTATTTAAGTATGAAATGCTAAGGCATAAATAATTTATAGATTTATATAGATATGTTTTTATCGACCTATTATTACTTATATATTTATAGTGAAAATGATATTTAATCTTTTTTTCACTCAAAAAATTCGGACAATATTAGTTTATAAAAAAATTTGAATTTTTTTGTATTATATGACGCTGAACGGTTTTTTAAAAATAATTATTTAGTGAAATAGTTTTATTACATTTTTGACAATGATATTTTCTCTTTATTTAAACAAATTAAATACACGATTGATTGCAGCTATGACATGGTGCATTTTGGACACGCAAATTCCTTGAGGCAGGCGAAAGCTTTAGGCGATTATCTGGTGGTAGGAGTTCACAATGATGAAGAAATTACAAAACATAAAGGCCCTCCCGTCTTCACTGAGGAAGAAAGGTATATCTGTTGTTTCACTAAAGGAAATTATATAAGTCATAATGACCGACCACTATTTTGATTGCCATTCTAGAGTTGGTTATTATGTGTTAATCGATTTCACGTTTCGTACATTATTCTCTTGAAACTCGTAATACTAGTATAATGGATACAAGTGTCTTCTTCACTTATTCTTGTACAACACACTTTTTTCTCTGTTATGCCTTAGAAATGTTATATAACATTAGTGTTTCGATTCTAGCACATTGTAATATTTAGTTATTACATTAGATAAAATGTTTATCCCAGTTCCATATTATCACTTAATGATAAAATATTTATGTATTCCAAAGCTATAATCACTTTATAGACTTGGTAGGAAGGTCTTGCTAGAGCCTTGACATTGTAGGTCAATATCTACGCAGAAAAAACTGAACTGAACTGTTAACGAACATTGCTATAAAGCAAGAATCTTGTCTTGTCAGTTACATTTATATAAGTTACTTTCTCCAGTATTAATTACAGATTGTAATCGTACAAAATTACATCTCCAATATGAGTTACAGATTGTAATCATATAAAATGTTGATAAAAATCTTCAGATAACAATTGTAATCATATAAGATTACGCTGATATGATAACAATGAAACTTTCAGAATAAAATTAAAAATTGCCTTTTTTTGCAAAAATTTTTGGGAATAGTTGTAAACATATAATAAAGTTGATAAAGTAACAATAATGATTATATATAAACATAAGTATTATAATTACGAAGTATTAACGTACTCAATCAAATTTTTTTTTTTTTTTTTTTTTAGGTACAAAATGGTGCGTGGCATTAAATGGGTAGACGAAGTAGTCGAAGCTGCGCCCTACGTTACTACATTAGAAACATTAGACAAATATAACTGTGATTTTTGTGTTCACGGCGATGATATCACAATGACGGCTGACGGCGTGGACACGTATCATTTAGTCAAGGCAGCCGGTCGCTACAGGTAGTAGTGTTTCTTTAAAAAAGGCATTAAGATGGAAATTATTGAAGATATTATAAATTATTGTTATTTAAATATTTCTTAAAAATTACATAATCTTTTACTAAGGAGGGACTTGATTATTTCAGAGAAGTTCAACGTACAGCCGGTGTCTCAACGACCGATCTTGTTGGACGTATGCTGTTAATGACACGACAGCATTTTCGACAGGGTGACAATGAATACAGCGTCGATAGAGAACCGAGCAAGAGGATGGGTCAGGATCGAACCGCCCGGAGTCCGTGGACTGGCTGCTCACAATTCTTGCCAACCACACAGAAAATTATACAATTTAGCGACGGCAAGAGTCCGCAGTCAGGCGATAAGATTGTGTACGTGGCAGGCGCGTTTGATCTCTTCCACGTGGGACACTTGGATTTCTTGGAAGTCGCTAAGAAAGAGGGAGACTATCTCATTGTGGGTCTGCATACCGATCCTGCAGTCAATCGATACAAATGCGGTAATCATCCTATTATGAATCTTCATGAGCGAGTTCTCAGTGTGTTAGCGTGTAAGGTGAGTCTTGTTTTTGCGCTTCCGAGATTTTTAATAAATGTATGCGTGAGATAGCGTAAAAAAATATGAGTAATATAATAAGATTAGTATTAATAGCTTATTCAATACATGAACATAAGACGCAATATGCGCAGTTGAAAGAAAATTACGACGCATATTTTCAGTAAAAGAAATTTAAAAAATCTAATAACTCATGCCACTAATTGAGAAGCAAGTTACATCACACAGTTTTTATACATTGTAATCTTTTCTCTTAATTCGCAGTATGTTAATGAAGTTGTTATTGGTGCGCCGTATGCAGTGACAAGAAATCTGATGGAACATTTTAATGTGTCTGTTGTGTGTCATGGACAAACTGGCATAATGCTTTGCGAGGATGGGTCGGATCCATACTCGGAGCCAAAAAAGCAAAATAAATTTAAATTGTTAGATAGCGGTAACGATATGACAACGGAAAAAATTGTTGAAAGGATCATTCTTCACAGGTATGTTCTATTTTTACAATTATGCTATGCATGTATACTTTCTTTATCACATTTTAATGATGGTTTATGCATTTATGTATAATTATATATAAGTATACATTTTTTTTAGTTAATAAATTATTGATGAAATTACATCAATATATATTTTTATACATTGTCTCAATAATTTGTTCAATTTATTTAGATTTAAAACAAAATATATATACAAAAATGTTTTATTTGATATTTTTATTATTCATATTTATGATATGATTAAGTATACCTACTATAATTAGTTGTGAGAGAATAATACAGTAACTGATCATGTTATTATTTAATGAATAATATGTTATTTAATAATATGTTATTTAATAACATATTATATATATTGACTTCTGTCCTCGAGAGAGAGTTATACTATACAATATTTTGATTTAAATTTTCAAAACTGAAAATATTTGTATATTTTTAGCAAACAATATGTTTGATATATTTCATTCCTATCTATACCCGTAATAAAATTGATATTGCAAAACTAAAACATCTTAATTAGGCCAAAAAATTTAAAAAAAATTACATATTAATTTTTCATATTCTGCTTTTTATCCCCCTAGGCCGAACGAGCTTTATACGGTTATTAAGAATTTCAACAAACGTTGATAAAATCTGGTTGTTTTGTATTCTTTATTCAATTATTAAGTAATCGTTGATGGAACAAATCTGGCAGTTCTGTATTTTCTATCCAATTTGCAATAAACGCATATTTACATACTTCTCATTATAATTTGTTGTCATTCATTCATTTACTGCTTCTGATGGGATATGTAATTTCTTGCGAAGTATTTTCTTGAGTTCCCATTTTGATCCATTTTCTTATTTTTCGCGAGACATAGTATATAATAGCCTTTTTAAATAATAACACATCCACATATCCCAACAACTATGAGCATTCCTATCACGTGTTGATCTAGCGTCTAATTGCAGGTTGGAATACGAGGATAGAAATTTAAGGAAGGAGAAAAAAGAGCTTGCTGCTTATGAAGTCTTCATCAAGTCTAAGAAAAATGACAAGATTGAATAATTGTTTATTTTATTTCCTTTCCGCGACATTCGCAGTGTATGTGTGATGATTAGATTCTATAAAGTCAATGTGTAAATATGATGTCACATAATCAATTAATATGCTAGAAATAGCAGTTAGCGATGTGGAAATCCATGTTAGTTTTATTTCGTTGCAATATGTTTATGGAAAATGATATACAACGATGATGATTATGAAATGAGGTGAACATTTTATATGCAAGGTGTGCCAGGACTATCATCATTTGTTCAATGAATTTTTTTATCAATCTTGAATCCATTTAAAAATAGATATATTTATATTTATATATAGTTATAAATGGAAATTAATATCTTTTCTGATTATTTATAATGCATTTTTTGGAAAAATAATTTCTTCGAAAGATTATAGTGAACTAAATAAAATTTTAAAAACATTTTGTCAACTAAATTTGATGCGTTACAAAATCTAGAAATTAGTATAATATTTTATAAAATTCTTTTATAATCTTGTGTAATAATTATTGTAATTGATATTACATCTAATTTAACTTTTACAGGACGAGAAAGAAAATCTATATACATATATTTACTGGGTCTATATAATGGCGCTAACAGTATTTTTTTTAACAAGGAATACTATATACAATGAAATTATAACAAATCTTACGTAAGAAAAAGTTGTAAAGTTTTAAAAATAAATTTCCGTCCTCTAAAGGTTTTAAATATTCGAACTTTGTTGATTATTTAATTGCGAACAACGAAAAGCTAGTGTTATTACTTTATCCGATTTCTTCAATTAAAATAGTAATTATATTATAATTGATGTTTAAGATACATTTATTGAGTTTTATTGTGCTTTAAGACTATTAATTTTAATTGAAATTTATATAAGAAACTTATATAATTTAACTTTGGACTTATATTTCTAGTCACAGGATCTGATGAAACATAGCCCTGGAACACCGTACATATATTTCGACATATCTCTAAAAAAAACAGAGTTGTCTTAAAGGTATATCGCACGTTTTTGAATGTAGATATGCAGTTAGTAATTAAATTATTCTTTTACGCGATGTGAACATTGTGATGTCGTTGCTTAACTTAATCGAAAATAATCACAATTACATATAAACAATCATTTGAGACACGTAAAAACGAAGATCGAATATTTTACAGGTTGAGTTATTGAATTGCGCTACTGCTCTCTTTCATCGTGCGTATAATTTTCGTATCAATTTATTGTTCTATCATGTTTATTCTTTTTATATAGACACAGCATTTATTATATATTTGATTGAAGTTTTAATTTTTGAACAAATTATATCAATTATTAGATATAGTTTGAATTTTATCGCAATAGTGACATGTTCGGTCTTTAAAGAAAAATCATTCTCGTTGTGCAATATAAGGTGTATTTTTTCTTACATTTTTGAAGTATTTTACGCGTTTAATTAGCGAAAATATATTGGAACGTGAGTATTCTGTAGTCCTTTATCCAGAAAATAGTCGAGATTGGCAGATAAATGAGCTAGGCTCGTGATTCGGTCTAATTAATCGGAAGTTCCTAAGCATTTACAATGCCTATCGCTTATTTCTTAACGATACCAAGATTACGTTACTATAGACGGTGATACTTACGACCAAATTTCGAGTTCGTAAGATATCCAGCTAAGTAACTAATTAACTTTACGACACGCATTGTTTATTGAGCAAATTATGACGCGTAATAAGTATAAGACGTTAGATTTTTTAATGGGAGATATATTAGAATATATATTATATGCCCAAAAAAATATAAACGGAGCCAAAGAAGTTAGATTTACGACACAGGTCGTACAGACTGAACGAAAACAGAGTTACCGTTTATTTCCAACTTTTTCTGTTTGCGTTTATGAGGAAATGAGAGAGAGGGACAATAACACAATATTGTCGTATATGAAGATGTTCAAGGATGTTCCAGATAAGTTATTGGAGTTTTCTTTGTTAGATATTAAATCGCGAAGAGCTAATGATCTGTCAAGCTTTCACGGAAGTAGGGTTCCGTGACCAAGTCGACGAGTAATTTGCGATTGAACGAAGAATCTGGGACATCCTATGCAACGCAAACAGGTTCTTCGACCTGATAACAGTGATGGCATCGGCGCTGATGAAGTCGTAGCTATAGTCGAATTAGATTACACCGGAAGAAAAAATTGTACAGTTTATGATTTTTTACAGAAAAATCGAGACACTGAGAAAAGATTGTAACGCAAAAGATAGTTTAATCTTTTATTTTATAATAAATAGTCATTGTACACGATCACATCTACAATAGTCGTAAATAATATATATATTACGCTTCTTAATTATCTTTACGGATCGATTACCGTGTCCTCAGAATCACGCCTTGCGCTAATACGCGATTAGTTTTACTCTTTTTTTCTCTCGATCATTTTATTAATTGTGAAACTTATTCTTTTTAGAATGTTCTTAAGATAGCTTCGAGAGAAATGCAAAGTTGTTTAAAACAAGTCAGGCGCTTATTAATTGCTCTAACGTACTAACTAAATAATAATTCAACGAACAAATTAACTTTTCCTCGCTAAAATTTTAGATTCCTTTCTCCTATTAAATCCTTTTCTTCTGTTAGAAACAGATTGATTCGAAACTTTCGTCACAGACTTTCTCCAAAATATTTTGTATATATTTAACTGCGATATATTATATGTATATATTATAGGTCTTTGTAATAATATACGTATAAAATCTACGCTGTTAAAAGATATGCTGTAAAATGCGAGCCGTATTTGTGTTTATTTACAAGGTGTGATAAATTCGTGCAACCACCCCAGATGTCCCGTTCGATTTCGATTATTCGGCGAGGTCCTTATTATCCTATTACACACGAGTAATCCACTCGCTTGATCAGGTCACGTGATAGCATTGCACGTTTGAGAGACTCATTGTAATGAGATTATTTTTCATACTTGAGCAATATCGACAAATATCGTGAAACTTGCGACAGAAATTACATGTGCGAAATGTTCGGAGAATACACAATATTAGTGCGTTATGTTAATTAATAAACGGATGAAGTTCTTTGAAACGCGAAAGAATCGATTAAATTAAATAACTCATTATATATATATAATCATTTTTAGCAATTTTGTTCGTCTGATTGTTTAATAATAGACTTTACCAAACAATCTAATGTTAAATTATTAACAATCATGATGTGTACAATAGATTAGAAATTATTTTTCTTAAAGCCTACAGTTTTTTTTTACTAGAATCAAAAGTGAAAAATTGAGTAACAAACAGAGAGACTATACATAGTTATATTTATATAAAAGAATTTAAAAAGTGCTTCCTCGTGAAGACATATCGTGTAATGTATTGTAATTGTAATTTAAAAAAAAAGCAGACAATGTTTTATCTTTAACTATAGTGGTAAATTCTTTCACGAATTCCCAATCTATTTTTCACTTGGTTCATCGTAAAATTAATTTTATTTTGCATGGGAAGCACAGTCATTTGCCACCGGGCGTTCTCCGTTATGAGAACTATTTTTATTCTACGGTGGGCTGTATCGCTCGCTTGTCTGAACGACTGAACGTTAATTCAGAATTCGCAGGAATCACTCCTCGACGAAGTTGCGACTATCGTAACGTATCGTATCGTATCGTATCAGTTAATGACGTTAAGATACATCGTCACCGAAGTGGGACGAGCATCTTCTATTTCTTGAAGTGGAGAGTCAGGTGGCTCGTAAATATGACATGCTCTCCTTGCAAATAAACATCCTAATCTCAAAGTAACGTTACGTTAATTACACGATACGATGTGCGCGTGATGTATACTGTGAGGAGTATTCGATGCGATTTATATGTATCTCTCAATCGCGCATCGCTCTATTGCACGGTCGAACGACCGGTATAGCCGGGCGTGATGTCACAATATTTCCTGGTGCGGTCTCTGACCAACTCGTCGATCGACTTGTTATGTTGCACTGTCGAGGACAGATTGTGAAGACGCGATGCTAGGTAGCACATAATAAAGGCTGATAACACCAGTAGCGCACCCAGTCCCGTCGCCACGTAGAGGAAATTTCCGCAGCTACCTTCGAGGCCGGCTGTCACTTTATCGTACAGATCTACGATAATGAGGCGAATATTAATTAGAATTGTAACGATCGCTTCTCACGTTTTTTCCGTCTTTTCCCGTTATGTAAATCAAGTCTCTTTTATAAATAGCCGGATAATAACTATTTTAACCTTTGCGGGCTAATGCCCGTTTTCACCAATGTAGATTAATTTTAATCTCGGTTCAACTTGCTCTTAATCTTTTTCTAATTTTTAGAACTAGAAAAAGATGAAAAGTAAACTGGACCGAGATTAAAGTTAATTTACATTGGTGGAAACGGGTATAAGACGCAAGATTGAGGATATTATGTTACAGAACAAAAAAGAAAATAGAGAATGTTAAAAAAAGTAGCTGATTTCTGCTTAAAAAGATATCTATAAATAAAAGAAAAATAGTGTTTTTCATAGATTTTGACCTTCTGGATAAAATGAAAAGATTTGGGCGTTTGGGGAACATTCCGAAAATTAAGCAAAAATATTGAATTTGAATAAATACTTATACCGTGTTTGCCCTTAATTTTCGAAGTGTTTATCAAACTCTATGAACTTTTTAATAACTTTATCGTATCCAGGAAGTCAAAATTGGCAAAAAAAAACACTTTTTCTTTTACTTGTACCTTTTTGAGCATAAATCGATCCCATTTTAACATACTCTTTTCTACTTTCTTATCAAAAAGTTAAAAATATAATAATTTTTACATATCTAATATTTTTGCATATCTAATATTTTGAATTAATTATTATATTGACATTTCATGTGTAATAATTAATGAATGATAATTACGCGATCTATACGAAAAGCGATGAAGCGATTAATCTCGTTGCAGAATTCCAGTTACATTAATCTCCTTTCTTATCTCGAGTTGACACGAGAAAGATTAATTTCGATTACACGGTCAAGAAGATTTAATTTCAATATGATTGATGTATTTAGAAATGTGGAACTTACCATCGGGCATCATTACTGTATATTCAATATTCTCTTTGAACTTTGTGTACGGAGTGGAGTCGTTGTACCTTTTGATCAAACGCTCGACCTTCGGAAGGAACTCGCCTAATACTTCCACGTTCGCCTCTACGGCTCTCTTCCTCTTCTTCCCGTGTCCCGAAGGTTCAAAGAGGTCGAGACAGAAGTCCTGAAAAAATAGAGGTACACGGTAGATAACAGCAAAAATAAAATGCTAGCTTATTTGTATGCCATATTTAGAAAGTTCCAATAAGTGTCACGGAAGATTACTGTAATAACTAAAATGAAAAATGTCGATTAATTAACGTAATGTAGGCAGCGTAATATAGATGTAGGTCGAAGTATAGAGATTGAAATGCTGGACTGATTGTGAGACATGGATAATACTTGAATAATTTATCTCTTTTCCATCGACTTCTAGATTTGTTGATCTATAATTTCATCTTTATGTGAGATTCATAAATACTATATTTTTTTCACATTTCAGGCAGATTCTTGTACGACAGGTATCTCGATTATATTTTTGATGTTAAATACCACGTTGGTTTCCGCTGTGATAATGAATTTTTGTATGCGCGTCATACATACTACATTCTGATATTATTGCATTTTCTTTCTGTCATAAATTTTACTCGTGTGACATGCTGGTGTACCTAATGCATTCGAATGTTGAGTTCGCCCAAATGATCCCATTCTAAATTTTAATACATATAACATTTAGACATGCATGCAGTATGGAGTAAGTTATTTATACAGTAAAATTCCCTTTGATTAATGCTTTTATAGGAAATGTTCTGTTGAACAGCTGTATTAACAGCTGTAAATTTTTATTTACAGACAGACTTTTGTAGCATATTATTTAAATAATAATAAAAAATTATATTTTTCCGTGGTATAATAATTAAGAAATAGCTGACAAAATGGTGTCAGTCTATATTGACATTAATAATAAAAATACATTCTGGACTGCTCGAAGAATTATACATATAAAATTTTGTTGTAAATTTGTATCTAATTCTTTAGATAAGACTCAAACTTAGCGCAAAATGAAGAGATAATCAGAAAAATTCAAGTTTAATAAGTTTAAACTACAACATAAATCCTTTCTCAAATAATGACAATTATATAAATAATATAAATACAATTATATAAACTTTCGGGTTAAAACTAAAGTAGAGGAGAAGATATAACAGTATAATATTATAGTAGTTGTAGATATTATTAAAGAGGTTTCTCTATGGTATTACAGCCCTTTTAATATCTCCGTTATTAAATGGCGAATTTTTAATGAATTATGGAATTATTTACTCAGTAACTTGCCGTTACATCATAACGTTAATATGCCAACACACATTAATCAATATTTATTATAACGCATTTTTACTTTCAAACATTTTGAAATGTTTTTAAGGTATAATACATTTTAGCATTTAATCACAATAAATATATATCTTTCTCAGTCTTATACTTGAATGTATTATCACACGAATATATGTATATTTGAGTATTTTCTTTGGTATTTAATATAATATTTTATTTGGTTTTTGTATACATTTCAAATTATGCAAAGTTAAATAATAGAAAGTATGGAATTTTGCTAACGTGACTTCTTAAGTGTGCCGATTTCTGATCGCCTCTTTTTCAAGGTTTTTATATATCAAAATATAATTATTCCACAAAACTCACTTTAGACGATCTAGAATTCGCAACCAAATTCGGAATAGAATTCTATTTATAATTTTACGTGTCGTGTAATATAGAAACATTTAAAGAGAAGTAAACTTTATACATACTTATACAAAATATATATTAGGATACGCATTTATATTTAGGATATGTGACACAAAATTGTAAGTAGAATTTTGTATTGAATTTGGTCGCGAATTATAGGTTCGTCTAAAGTGAGTTTAAATCAATTGCAGCCTATTCATAATTTATATTATGCATTATAAATTTTTAAATAGAATTTTAGAATATATTCGGAGAGACACACTATTAGCACTATTTGCGTCATCTTTTCTTCGTTTATTAGACGCAAAACGAGAATAGATGACACAAATAGCGCTAAAAGTGCGCTTCTCGAATGCAGCCTTATTGGGCGTACATGTGAAATACAACTAATGTATAGAAAATAGAGACTCATAACGGTTAAAGCTGGATCTTTAATGCTTAAATAATTCTATATGATTTATATATACTATATATATATATACGTATCTGTTAAAAAGATTTTAATTAATATGCTGAAAATAATTTCAAGCTTGAAATCTTTACTTTTCACATCGGTATTTCAAAAAACCGGTATTACTGATATCTCATAAAGTTACATAAACATAAAGATGTGTCAAATCTCAAAATTTTTTACGAAATTTGAGAAGTTTTACAACGCGAACTAAAAATTGTGCACAAATGCTGTAAATTAAATTTTTATGCGATTTTTAATTCACGCCATGAAACTTCTCAAAGTTAGTAAAAATTTTTTAGATTGACGCACTTTCATTTGTGTCTGCATATAATTTCATAAAGAATTAATCAAATCGAAATATTACTTACCATTTTCGAAAATAGAGACTTCAAGCTTTAAAACGTTTTTAAAAAAAAATTTTTTTACGATCATTTTTAACGAAGTTACACTCTTTTGAAATTTGCCCATTTTTGGGGGGCAGGATAAATGATGCTTTAATTTTGCTGTTGAGTGTACATTTATATATACGCTTTGCAATGTTTCACTTTTTGTTAATTTTAACTAAATACTATTTTTAAAACAAAATCAATTTTTTAAAATCTATTTTTGTGAAAAGCTATATTACCATTCTTGTTTCTCTTCGAGTTATTATACAGTAGTGTCGTCACATTTTTATGTAAATAGGACTCAGAGTATTAAATGTTTTGTAAAAATCTTGTTTTCTAAAATCGATTGAATAATACTTTGATGAATGTGATCGTTAAAAATTTAAATATTGATTAACCAAGTTATTGTATAAAATGGAATATGCCATGATACCATTTTTACCAATATATTATATAAATTACTCAGATTTTTATGTAATATCGTCGGATGGTTTTCTATGGTTCTGAGACCACACCACGGCACACATCCTATTCCACGACGTGCGTTCAGTAGAAATCGTTATCACTTACCGGTTGACAATCTTGCGGCTCCATGCACGCTTTTATCTGCGAGTGGATCCAGAGGGTGGAGCGCTCCCTCATCGAGCTCAGTAAGAAGGCCTCAAAGTCGAGAAAGACTTCGTTCTTGCGCTCGCGGTACCTCGCCGGTTGATGCGGGATGATGGATGCGAAATCACGATTCCTACAACCATCCTTTACGAGTACGACGCTACCAGGGGCGTGGGGTTGATCCGGGTCAGGACTGACCGTCACCTCCAGCAGCTTGATGTAGCCCCAGGCGCTGTCCGGGCTGATGCGGGCGCGCAGCTGCAGCTTCGTACCGATCGGTACCGCCTGATCGACCGTCTGCGAATTATCGGATACGTTGCCGGTCGCTTCGCGATAAAGAGCCACTTCGTACTCGAGCCGGCCCGGTGTCTCCTCCACCACCCCGGACACTCTGGCGCCGTGCGGACTGAAACGATTAACCCTTTAAAGCAGACGCGCGTCGTCGTTTCAGCACGTTGCGTTCTCTCTTGCTGTTATATCAGCTATATATCATTAATTCTATATTTCTGTCACAAGTTTTTCCTCGTTTATATATAAGTTTAAAATATGTATTATATTATTTTTTTTTAATCTTCGAAGTGGTTACAGAAAGGACAGTTTTGCGGCAATATCTAAAAATTTCGCTAGATCTGAAAATAATTTTGTTGGTCTATCAAAATAATTATGTAAGACGCTCAAATTAGTTGCTAGAATGTCAAAACTTTTTGCAGCATTGCTTGAGATTTCTACATAATTATTTTAACGATTCAAAAATTATTTTTAAAGCCAGCTAAATTTTTAGATAGCAAAATCTTCTATTTCTTATTTATAATTTACATACATAATTTATCTTCAATTTTATCTCGGAAAGATGTAGCTGTTCAGTTAACAACAACTAAGAGTACCTAATATAACATCAATGTTGCAATTCAGCACTTAACAGTACATGGTATGTTATATTAAATTTATATTATAATTTAACAATTACATTGTTGAGTGCAGAATATTATTACAACAGTCATGTTATCTTTAGTCGGTAGACTGGATGTTTTTAGTTTTTATTGCACAGGATACTACTAAATTATTGTATAGATCCAAGCAAACTAGAGCAATTGAGCAAACAAGATCTCCTCTTTTGACAATACTTATACGTTTAGACTATTATGAAGCATATTAATTAAATAAGCGGATAACCGTATCTCCGAGGCAGGAACTCGCGCAGAAATGCCGCTTCTCGGCGGACGTGAAACGCGACGTGGCGGAAATAATACTCATCCATTACTCGCGAGAGATTTTGAGGAGATATCGTGTGTATGCGGGTGGAATGCGTGTGACTTACAAAGTGCCAGCGAAACCGGCAGCCTTGTGCCTTAGCAGGGTCGGCTCGGGCGGTCGACACATCAGGATCAGCTCCTGATCGGCCAGCATCACCACGCCGGGAAAGGCGGGAAACCACACTCGCAGATGGATAAATCCCTGGTGATACAGTAATTAATTGAGACAATAATGTAGCTTATTGCACATAAGATCGATTAATAAAGATTTGTGCGAGTTACACGGTTCAGTGCAGGTAATATATTTTACAAGGAAATATGTCAGAATTTTTACAAGGACGTTCCGCGAGATGCGTCGTGGCTCAAATATAGGACGTTTGCGGCAGCGAAGCGCGGAATTAGGCGAATAGTACAGTTAAACTTGGACGCATCAACTAGCGGGCTACAGCGAGTGCTAGTTACTTCTTCTCGAAATATCATAACGGCATTCTATGCCTGATATACCATCCGATTGGACGTACAAAGCGTATCTGCGATAGCAGTAAGCTCCTGAGAGGGAATCAATTGCGAATTAGAATCGCTATCGATCGATCGCTATTCGCAAAGGCTGTTCCGTTTGTGCAACGTCAGATGCAAGCCCTGGAGGAACGGAGAAGCCTTGGACGAAGCGTCATCGTGGGACCCCCTTGTAAAAATTGCGTTCCGCGTAACTCGCTCGATGACTCACGTTTCTCTTGAGGATGCCGCATCGAGTGAAGTCAGTCACCTTCAGGAAGTAGTTATCTTCCTGAGGATCGTTCGGATCCGGCCTGATCTGGCAATGAATATCGGCGAGTGGATTCGCTGATCTGTCGTCCGCGAAGAGCGGCGTGCCTCTGAAGCCGACCGGCCTTTTGATCTTCGCTGTCAGGAGATCGACCGCCGATCCCGCGCCGCTGCACTGAATGTCCGAGACCTCGTAATCCTGAGCAACGGCGGCGGCGACCTGAAACGCGAGCCAAGAATGGTATTCAAGATCTGACGAGAGGGCGGCGACGAAAGATTTCAGGGCTCGCGCGGGAACGATTTGCGCTTCCTATCCCGAGGCATTCCTTTAGTAGTTTCCTCTCTTCTCGAAACTGTCGCACGCGATTATTTTCGTCGCTCACGAACAACACTGAAGTAGCGTTTAATATTTCTCAGCCTGTCGTCTCGGCGGAAGACGAACGATGTTTTTGTTTAAAGTTATAATTTATCTGGAAGTATATCATATGTATGGAAATTTATTTTGGTCTATACTACGCGCTTGGCTCTTTCGAGCTTCGCCCACACTTATAGAAAAAATTTCAGGCTCCAATGCTATTATTCATCTGTCATAAAATAGAATCGATATAGGGATAATCATATTAATTTATTGTTAACAAAATATTTTTAATGAAAAATTATTAAATCTAGAATAAAATGATATTGCGGTTTCGTACTAGATATTATAATGCCAACATTAAGCGTTATAACATTGAATAAAGATCTAATCTAAAGATTCTAAAGAATATGTGAACTTAAATTATAATATATGATATGTAACTAAAAACGGAACTACGTAGATACATAAATTATAATATTAATTTTTTAATCTATTTTACTCCCCCTTTCTAAAGAATATTTTCAAATTAATTTTTCGTCGCCGGAAACGTAATACGAGGGAGTAATTACTAACTGAACTATTTGTCCCACAGATTTCATACAATTTCATCTCATTACAAATAACTTCCTTCACTTATACATATGAAGTCATTTGGTAAAATAAACAATTTTATCATAGGAATTTCATTTGAATTTTATAATGATTTCGGGAGCTCTGTTCCACGATTACATTAAGTGATAAGCCCCTCGACGTAATATGTAAGCCCTTAATTCCAGTGAAGAATTATTATTCTAATCTTAATATAATTTTATTATTATGCTGCAAATACTGCGATAAGATTAAGTATGCCAGAAATATGTTTTATCTCATTTAATTAGAAATCCTTTTTGACAAGACGTCTTTGTGCGATAGTCTATCAATAATTGTAATTGCAAGATAAGGTAAAAAAGAGAGAGAGAGAGAGAGAGAGAGAGAGAGAGAGAGAGAGAGAGAGAGAGAAAGCAAACGACCTGCACCTGAACGTTCCATACTGCATGTTAATCGAATAAAATTGTTGTGGCCTTTGGCACATGTTCTCGGTCTTGTTGAGACAATACGTGTTGTCGCGAATTCGTCATTGCAACGTTCAGTTGATTTGAAAACGACGTTTTAGAAGCGCACTGATACGTTTTGCAAATAGCTAATTACCTTCGCTTAATGACGCTAAAACTGTTACAGCAGATAGTCTAGAGTAAATAGTACCGTATGATAAGTACAGAGCAAAGCGATAACGTACGCGTAACGCGTTCGGATCGTAAACAGAATCGTGAATTACGGAGTGAATTCGCATAAATAGCGGCTAAAACCTAACAACCGTATTGTTCTATAACTGTTATGCAGCCAACTTTTTTTTTCACGGCAATTTACTGCCGTTCAGTCGCGCTCGTGGCACTATAGCGGATCGCGCATTATTTTCAATTTTAATCAGATTTACTTTCTACTTAGAGGAAACCCCCCGCGTTACCCTGATTTACCGAAATTGCATGAACTCTTTAATTGAATTGAATTTCTTTCCGTGAGAAATCGTGCAGGCGGTCAGGAATATTACCAGCTAAATCAACGTATAAAACATTCAGGGCGAAGTGCTTATATCTAAGAGTCACTTATCTCATTATACAAAAATATCGAGATATAATGTGTTTTTAAATTGTAAATTATTGAAAGTAAAAACTTTTTTGAATCATGATATGCAAATATGGATAATACACATTTCACTTTAACCTATATTTATTTTCAGTCTCTATAATCTACATTCGTTTTCTATTATTAATTTCTAATATTATATAATAATATTGTGAAATATGATATTAACAATTATATTCGTAATTTATATAGTATTATAACTTACATTATTAAAAATTAAAAAAATAATATTTATAATTTTTTAAATATTTTATGTTATATATATAATATATTAATACACAAATGAATTTTATATATGATAAGAATTCTTGCATTGGGCTTATAGAGTTAAAGTTAATTAAGGTATTTGCTTTGAATGGCTCTTGCAATTGTGAATGACGTTTTGAGAAATATTTGAAACCCATTGCAGTTTATCTTCAGCTAGCTACTTAAAAGACGACAACTTATATACACTGGATAATTATCGATTCTATCGTTGGTACATACATACATACCGTCGTTTATTCAGGAGTTCAATTATTTCATTTAAACTCCCAGCACACCAACGCGAGCAATACGAATGTGCGAATAATAATTATTTCTCTTTAATCGCCTCTTTATTGGCACTTTATATGTATTGCGCGAGGTGCCTTGGTCGTTTGCCTTGCATAAAGCTGCAAAGTATAACATGGAAAGTATACTTCCGGGGCCTCCTTATGAAGTACGCGATACAATAAAAAGCGATTAAGCGTCCAATTAATACACGTTACGATACTCGGGACGTTCGCCTTTCATCGACGACGCTCGCATTAATTATCGCCGTGAAAAGGACCTGCTTGGTGAATCGTGGACGACCTCGGTGCCGACGACATTTACAACACCATTACGTTTTACCATAGGTAAGGAACAAGGTGACCAGCACGCGACCAGAACCAAGAACCCACTTCGATACGGTTAACGGTGTAAGGAAACGCTCTGGTGGCCGCGTAAGATATTCGTTATGTGCATACACATTATATATTACATGAGCGCCTGCCGTACATTGCCCGTGCTCATCGTATAGGTCACGGTAGGCCGTATTTTTCGAGATCGCTTGTTCGCAATCATACCGTATCGTGGATATCAGATCGGCCTGTAAGCGCATCCGCATTTACCACGTAGGCGTATTCGTCGTGATTGGTTTCTGATACGTACGAATTGAATGGATTGCCGGTCAAAGCGACAGATTGCTGACGATGTGGAAAGTTAAGTATATTATTAAAAGCTTGAAAGTGCGTTTTATTCTCATCTCGTTTTAGAATTCCACAAAAATGTGCATTGCAAACCTAGCGATCTATTATCGCTTGAACTATCTGTGTCTACGAAATCGATTTGATGCATATACATATTGATTATTGAGATAAATCAATAAAACTAATAAATCTACCTTTAAATAACATAGCGTTACTTATCGAGATAGCTGCTTTGAAAGTCAACTGTAACATTTTCTATTTAACTTGTAATACTACGTTATTAAGCAAAAAAAAAAATTGTTTGAAAAAGGAAATATATTATCAAAATAATTAATTAAAATAGTTCTACACAGCATATTATTAAATAGTTTAATTTATATTAAATTATAAATTGTTATTATAACATAATTTTTTTTTTAATATAACCCAACATTTTATATATTATTAACATTTCGATAAACTTGTAAAAGATTTGTAAAATGAAATTGCGTGTGTGTATGTGCGTGTGAGATTATATTAATTATAAAAGAGTACTCTATTTTTTTAAAAATTATTTCAGTAATAAAATTAGCTCAGTTTAAAAAATATTTTAAATTTAATGATAAACAAAAAGATTTATATAATGTTAATATAGAGTTTATATAGAATGGCAGGTTCATAAATTCATGGTTGCATAGACAGCTAGAGCAGATCGTTTATTTCGTAGACACAGATAGTTCAAGCGATAATAGATCGCTAGGTTTGTGCACTGGTACATCCTCAAATCCACAGATCTAAACGTGCAAATTGCTTTACACCTCGCTAAGTCCACGAATTGTTAGAATCTTTGAAACTACAAATTGAAATCGCAGGTCCACGAGTTCCTCTGATTGATACAAGTCTGTAAATTTATGTACATATATATTCTTGTCTCTGTAAAAGATCTTGTTTAAAGATAAAAATTTATCTTAATTTATCAACTCATAAAATAATGACCTATAAAGTGATTTATTGACCAGTTCCAGTTTTTCTGTTGTGCTTTTTATCTTGTCAACAAGTCTTCAAATATATATAACTTCACATGAAAGTATAGAATCAAAAAACATTATATTGGCTACACATTCAGAGCAGAAAAAGCAAGTTTACAACAGTTGCAAAGCTGCTCTTTCTGCTGAACTCAGCCAGTATTCTTGAAACCATCTAACTGTAAGGAACATCTTCAACTCTTTCGGAGAGAGACATTATAAATATATCTATCATTATACGTATATTCTTATAGAATTAAAAAAAATATATGTATTATCTTTAAGATATCTTATATTTTAATTTATTAAATATATGTAAGTTTTTGAGGCATTATTTTAAGATGTTTTATTTGGAATCGTTTTTAGACGTGTATAATTTTGGTCAGTAATACAATTAAATAGTAATCTATTATATTTACATACATGAACAGACAAAATAAGAAACTAAGAATGTCTGATAAATTGCGTGCGTGTGCGCGGCATGTTTATAGTTTAATATAATTTTAATTTCAAGAGGGAGAACTTCCTAAACTTTTAACAATTATAACTTTAACAATTTGAAATTACAAATCGTGAAAATTAAAAGAGTCGCGAAAATCGACAAAGAGTTGAGAACATAATAAATGAAGAGATCTACAATTCCAAGAATTTTCCCAATTTCTATTAAGATCTTTTTCTAAGAATTGCGATTTCACGGTTTTTAGTAATAGCGTATTACTGTTTTAATTAATACCTTGAACTTCAAATCAAATGTTACATGTGTTTTAACTGAGTTTTTCTGGCTGAGCAATCAAATCACTAATTTAAATATGACACTATTGGATTTTCTTACATGTCTTCATTCTAAGAATATTATCTAATATGCACTAAAGATAAGATATTTAATAATGATTATAAATACAAATCTTATTAATGTCTTTAATTAATAATTCATTCATTTTCATTATGCGCAATATGTATGTACAATGAATACTGTTACAAGCATATTGCATTGAATTATGCTACTTCTGAATACATTTTTCTATAAGCATATCGTTAGAATTCTTATTATATATTCTTTCAATTAACGGATTTGTACTGTTACTGCTTTTATCGTATTTGGAGCGTTTAATAAAGCTCTGTTACATATGATAATGAAATTAAAACTACCGGAATTAATCTGTACAGGTACTTTGCGATGTGAGACAAGCTTACGCTGCAAATTTACATTTGCGTTTTCGTATATGTCAAATTTGTGATGCTTATTTCGTTTGAGGTAACGTTTATCTAATACTGAAAAACGTCTTTGATTTAAAATTCATCAAAAACGAAACATAATGTGCAGATTATGTGAGCAGTTGAAAATGGCACTTTTTTTTAAAAGGGCTGAAAGACGATAAAAGAGGAAATAATGCGCGAAAACAGTTGAAAAAAAATCAAAGTAATTAATTTTTTCTTTTCTTAATCTTTTAACTTTGGGAAATCTATTACAGACTTTAAATCCTCGTAAAGAATGCGCTTTTATAAAAGATAGTGGTTATTTTGTAAAAATGTAAAAAAATTTACAAACTTTTTATAAATTAAACTTTTTTCTAAAAAATGTATAATATAATCATATATATATGTGTATATATATATATATATATATATAATCTTAAAGAAAAAATTATTTTTTCTAAAAACTTGGTTTAAAGTGTCAAAATTTAACCTACTTTAATTAATTCGAAAATTAGTTTAATTTAAGCAAAATAGAGCTTAATTAAATTAATTAAAATTTGTTGTATTTTACGTTGATTTTTTTATTCTCTTTCATTTTTACAACGATTATCTTTGTACAAGTGGAAATAAATAATGATGAACAATCTATTCTTTTTTCTTATAGAAGTCTGTGCATTTAACTTATTCGGTAAATTTATTAAATGAACACCAAGAAAGCGAGAGGAAGTAAAGCCATCGACAATTGTCGTCCATCGTTAATATTTGGAAAGTCTTCGTGATGCCGTCGCAGTCAATATTCTTAATGGCTTCGACGACAAGCGACTCGCTTGATCGAAATATTTAGATATCAAGTGTCCGATTGCGCGCACCTATTACGTCTCCCGACGAACAACTTTCATCGAGACGCTGCGCTTTCCCGGTGAACTTGGTTTGATAGAAATTGCATGACTCGTCGGGACTTCGACTGAATGATTACGCGTGTCTGGATTATACGTCGCTGTGATAACTCGAGAACTTTGCAAAACAAGGAAAGGAAGACTGACTTCAAATTAAGCTGAAAGCCGAATAATTAATAGTACAACTTAAAGTACGAACTTCGAATTCTTGCACATTAATGTTATCGCAGATTACTTTCTTGGTATTACTGTATTTTTTCTGAGATGTTACAAAATTTTAATGCGAACAGATCAAATGAATTGAAATAAAAATTTATTCGATTTTAATAAATACTTGTTTCGATAGTATCACAAAATATTTATTTACAGTAAATAAATATTTACTCAGAATAAAAACATTATGTATAAATTATAAATATATTTTTACATTTATATACATATACATAGTAAATACTTCTTTAGTACTTATTGAAACAAATATTTATTAAAATTTAGTAAATTTTTTTTCAAGATAATTGAAAAGAAAGTATAAAGAAACAATAACAAGAATAATAAAAATTTAAGTATATATTATAATTATATATTTTATATATAATTATTATATATCGTACTTTGTATATATCACATAATTTATAAGTTCTTTGGAAAATTCGTTTTAAGGTTTGCAAGCTTAAAATTATGTGACGTGACAGTATAAAGTTTCCCAAAAAATTCGTTTTTGTTTTAAATGTTCCTATGATGTTTTATTACTGAATTATTAACGAATTAAATAAAAAAGAACGTTTTTCTGACTTTATTACTTCTAATTCGGTTAAAAATCATCGTACTGCAATTCAAGGCATAAATTTTTAAAGCTAAAATTTTGCTCTGTTGAATGACATAATTGCTAATTTTATTAAAGATAGACTATATATAAATTGAAGCTAAAAGTATGATATATTGCGCAATGGTTACAAGGAAAGTAATATCATATTTTTAGCTCAAATGCATATATTCCAACGTTTCAGTTTTAAGAATCTGGTTCTATAATTGTGATACGATAATTTTTAACGAAGTTATGAACAATCAAAGTCAAAATGCTACTTTTTACTTAACTCGAGAAGAAAAAACCATAGGAACATTTTTAAAAAACGATTTTGTAGGGGAAGTTCAAATTTTTATGATAGATTGTCGAGAATTTTTTCAAATTTTTTTCTGGGTACATGATAGTCTCACAAAGTGGAAAAAAGTTTTTTATACTTTTTTCAGCTCGTAATTATTATATGTAAAAAATTACGAATATAAACTTAATATCATATAAACTTAAAAAATATAGTAAGCTTTTGAAAATAGAGATTTCAAGCTTTAAAACCCTTTTTCAAATTTAAATTCATTTTCAAATTCAAAGTTCATTTTTAACAAAGATGTACATATATAATTTTAGGCTAATAAAATTTTAAACGAACTTTTCGAACAATCAACAGATATATTTCTTTTACAAAAATTTATATTTTATGACAAGAATATTTTAGATGATTCTTTGAATTCATAAATCAAAAGAGGCTTTGTGTCACGAAAATTCCATCGTTAAAATTAAAATTGTGACTTCTAAAATAAATTGGATTACACATTCAAGTATACTCATAATAATTTTTTGAAGTAATAAAATTAATAAAACGACACACATGTATATTGGTTAAAAGCAAAAGTTTGTAATGCTACTTTACGTTTGTATCATATCTACATATTTTTTTAAAAATTTTATAATTATACCATTCAATAGAAAAGAGTTTTAGCTTTAAAAATCTGTTTTTAATTGCGGAACTATTTTAAATAAATCATAAGAAGTCGAAATTAAAATACTTTTTTTTATTTAATCCACGATAACTCAATGACAAAAAATCTTACGTATATTTTTCAAAAATAATTTTATATGGAAAACTTCATGCTTTTACATTCGAAAATTATTGCAAGTTTTTCTGGATACTTTACAGATCCATGAAATGATAAAAAGATTTTCCATTTTGTTTAATTCTTTCCAATATATTATTCGAAAATAATACATTTTAAATTTTATACATTTTTTGACATTTATAACTAGCTCATCGAGTATTTAATCATTGCACAAATATTTATATATCATCGAATATACAATATCTTTACGTTGTCAAATTCTATCGGATTGTATGCATACTAGAATTTTTTAATCACCTATAAATTAATTTTAACTCTAATTTAAACTTTAAATCGATTTAGTGACTTTATATGTAAAAATTAATTTATGTAAAACTTACATACAATACAGAAACTTAAAAGACATGTGATCTTTCAAAATTAGAGATTTTAAGCTTTAAAATTCTCTTCTTAAATTTAAATTTATTATTTTGAACAAAGTTACAGTTATTCGAATTTTCAACTTGACAGAGTTAAGAAATTTTGTTTCAACCCAATACATACACGATCAGAATTTTATTTTTCATGGAGAACCGAATAAACGTAACGGGAAAGGATAGAATATAGTTCGAAATCTGCCACGCGAGACGAAGCGGTTACGATTGGCCAGGCAAAGCCGGACAGTCCTCGGCCTTTTATTTCGGTCTCATTCGAGGAGAACCGCAAACCTTCTCTTTATGACTTCATAAATCCCGTTTTTTTTTAATGCCACTTTAGCACTGCGGCTCGTTCATCCGCAGCATCGATGTCCTCGGTTACAATTCGGTACAGTTAAATCTTTCGACGTACGAGACGCGTACCTATCTGCTAAATAAATTGTCAAGGAGGCCTGGAATTTAGGGAGATAAAAGTATGTTAATTGAAGAATGTAAAACGTGAAGCACACACAGTACCGAAATGTGTCATCGTATCGAAGACTTTTACAGCAACTAAAGAGGAGAGAGAAAGAAGAAGAGACAAAGAAAGAAATAGGCGAGAAATAGTCTATAGAAATGAGATAAAACTGACGAAAAATAACTGTATTTAAAGATAATAAAATTAAATGGTTCGTTGAGAGATAAATCATCTTCCAGAACGGAACTCAACACCATAAAAGTTTCGGTTTTTTTTATTAAAACAAATAAACAGTTTAGAAGAAAACGTAAAGCTTCTTCATATAATACATGAATCAGCTGACATTAATTTTAGAAAATTAATTAAGTTTTAGTATTGATAAAAAATTTGCAAATATCGATTTTTTTGTTTTCTTCTAATAGGAAAACTATGACATAGAAAATAAAATTTCAATCTAAACAGAACAACTTATTTAAATCACGATAATGTCGTTAAATAAATCATAACTGAAAAGTGATTTTTATTTTTTAGTAATCATTTGGTGCCATTTTGACATTATTTTGATTTAATTGTGTTCTATTTCGGAAAATATTAGTTCTATTAATAAAGACATTATTGTAACGAAAAAATAAGTATAAATAATATTCATACTTTCTTCAAAATAATTGAATATTATTCGAAAACAATACATTTTGAATTTTATACATTTTTTGACATTTATTGTTAACTCATCGAATATTTAATCATTGCGTAAACGTTTATATCGAGTACAGCATCTTTACGTCGCCAAATTCTATCGGATTGTATGCATAATTAGAATTTTAATCGCCTATAAACGGATTAATTTCAACTCTAATTTAAACTTTAAATCGAACGTATTCTAATTAAATTTCAGTTAAACTTTGCAACGGGGAATTGTTTTCGGTAACGCGCGGACGCTCTGCGGATCGCGCGACGACGCGCGAATAAATAAACGTCCGTGCCGTATACATACCATATATTTCAACGAACCCATTATAAAAAATTTTTACATTGTATCCATCAGTATACACATTGTTATGCGATGTTGCATGTAATGCAGGTAGGTAGGTACATTGGAAAGAATGACCGTGCGATACGTACATGAACCGTTTTACACGAAGGAATTATGACGATATACATAATCCTCCCGATACTTTCACGCGCGCGCACGTGTGTTAAAGTATTCCGACATATCGCGTTTCACGGCGGAATTAGTTGCCATCGCGGGGAGATGCCCGACACAATTCAATTATTTCGTCATTTTGGGGGAGCCATTAATATTTCAAATGTATCAAACGTATCGGGCCGGCCGATCGTGCGGTTCGCTTTAAATTGCCCGTTATCGTATTTCGTCGCCTCGAATGTCATGTATTAATGGGGTGCATTTTTAATTATCCTCGGCGAAACCACGACGCATACTTCCATTCCCGTGTATACTCTGTCCTTCTCTCTCTTTCACGCAGGGATTTGAGAAATTAAAGTAGATCGACCCGAGGAGAGCGCGTCGACGGCGCATTATTTTTGACGCGGCATGATTTAATGGCGTAATACAGAAATACATCGAACGTTGGGTTTTTCACAAAATAGAGCACTGCGAGAGGGATCGTTTCGCCCGCGCGTCCCAGATGAAATGAAAATCGATCATTTCTTCAGTACAAAATATCTTCGAGACCACGTACATGGTGGCCTCTTTCCCCAACGGAAATTAATTAAGATTGTCATTAGCGGCAGATATTACGAAATCGTAGCGGCAGTGTTACGTAAAAAAAAAAAAAGCAAAAAAACCGACGATGAGTTCGACGGGCGGCAAATAAATAGAGAAAATGAGTTGGGAGTTGCAAGGAGTGTGTAATTAAATGTCGCAGGACAAAAGAGACATTCGAAGATGAAATTGATAATTTTATTAATGGCACCTTTTCCCCTTCTACTGACTATTTTGACAATATCGAATTTTGTCGATAGAAATGACAGGTTTTGTTCGTAACACGTTGATAATGGTGAAGTAAATTTTACACGATGTTATCATGTGCTTTTTCTTCTGTGTTAAAAGATCACATGTTGTGGTTGACAGGAGTCAATAGAACAGATCAGTGGCGGTCTCCTTCGATAAAAGTAACATTTTTTAAACATCACGTAGATTCATAGCGTGACAAACTGTCATCACGCAATGTCAAACAAACCTCTGGCGCCGCGCGACAAACATAAGTCACCAAGAACGGATGATATGGAAATCTACCGGTCGTCCATCATTTACGATCGATCTGATTTATCCGCAAGAGTCGTCCAAAAATCGTCGTCCTTCACGTCGATAAAGATTTGTACAACGTGTTTTAATATTTGAGTTTAGCAAAAGTGCATAACTGAAAGTAAGAATTCTCGACTAAATTTTAACTAGGAGTCCAAATTGTATATTTTTCACTCCTTGAGAATTTAAAGAATCGAGTTCTTGAATATAATTTAAGTTACGTTATTGAAGAGCGGGACGTGGAAAGAAGTTAATTTTGAATTGGAAATTTTAAACTAAATTGAATAATTTCCTTTAGAATGAGAAATAAAACTTGGATTTGCTTTCGGAAATTTCTAAAAAAGAGAATTTGCACCGAGCCCTTCGCCTCATGACAGATTTATGAAAAGGCAGCAGCAGAACGGTGCAAATCAAATAACGAGTAACTTGCTGCTTCAGAAGAAGTTTGCGAAGCTTCAATATCACGAATGCGCACTTTCAGAGTACATTAAATAAATAGAGAAATAGTTTCAATATATTATAGTATATTATATACCTTTACGTAATTATATATATAAACTATATGTATAAATAACTTTTAATGAAAGTTGTGTAATATTATTTCTTATTATTACTTGAAAACAATTTCGCAGTAATATACAAATTCATATTAAATATGTAACTAATATACATTTAAAATTATAATAATTTTGAATTATTGTTACAAACATTATACAGATTTAGTAGAACTTTTTTTATTTTATGTCTTATAGAGCTAATTTAAATAATATATAAATAATATAAAAACTGACAAAATGTAATTAAGAGCGAGTCAGGAATGCCATTTTACTTTTCAATAAAATGTCTAACAATTTATCTGACAGGCTTCGTAAATTTGTTCTTCTCGTTGAAACACGGAAAAATAGGAAATGAGAATTTACAACGAGCGTTAAAATCTTTTATCTCCATCTAAAATGAAAATATTTGCCACGTTAACCCCGGTGCCGGCCACAGAAAACTCACCGTGCAAAATCCGGCGATCAGAACTCTCCACATGACTTTGCCGAGCTATTTGTCTCTCTCTCTCCTCTCACGTCGTACACTTCCCCTCGTTAACTCGAGAAATGTTTACCAGACACTCGAGACACTCTTTCGAACCGGAGGACGCGCCGCCGGCAAAGGGATGCAATTTTGACGAAGATCCTCGATGGACTGAAGGCGCGTGTACCGAGCACGCGGAGGACTCCTTTCCCCCGATGTGTCCAGCCGGGCACACCATCCTTCCGGCGAGAAGGGGCCGCGCCGCTGGCAGAAATCGGGGAACCAAGAGAACCACCGCCGCACCGGCCCGTCCGGAGTACTGTTAATGCATGCTCAGTGCCTCCACTAACAACCAGCCTCGCTTCGCTCGCGCGCTCGTCCATCGACGGCCTCGAACCAACACCGCTGACTTCTGTCTTTCGGACCAGGTCTGAGGATCTGACCTAACAGTGACCAGACGTCCTAGTTTCCGTCGTGCCTCTTCAAGACACGCACGCGATCATCCTAATCTCTCTCGATCTTGTTCTCCAGTTTGCTTGATCTTTGATTTCTGCGCGTTTTATTTCTTTTTACCCCGCTCGATCCAGCTTCCTCTTCTACTTTTATATCCGGTATTAGTTTGATATCCTTTTTTTTTTTCTTCAAACGTGGCAGCGTAAATTTTATGCATTGAAAAAGTAAAAAAAAAGCGTTATCGCGGATAAGATTTTATTCCGAAGTAATTTATGTATTAGGCTTGTTTGTGTGCACTCTTTGCGCTCAGCATCTTCGCTCTCTCTCTCTCTCTCTCTTTCTCTTGGATACCTGAAAATATATACATATATATCTCGTTTCATGTGCAAAAATTTGTCGGGATTTCAAGCAACGCGAATAGACTTAGGATTTATAATTATAATAATTTTTTACAGAACTCCGAAATGCGAATATTTTATGTCTTACTTAAAAAAACAATCGAAAAGAAATAAGATAATATTTTACTTAAAAACAGCTAGAAGCGGATTTTCTATTGTGCAAGTAAGAGAAGCGTATATTCCTAAGATATACTATGCCGCTTTATCTTTTTAACTTATTTTATGAAACGCGTTATGGTTTATGATTATGGTGTCTTGCTGCCAACGTTAAATCAAGTTACGAGACTGATCTATAGTCGCAAAAGAATTTCAACAATTCTCTTTCCTCTACTTGCGAATGCATTTTGGTCTGAGAAGACCAGTAGAACCAGCGAGTCGCGAAATATTATGCGATTCTGACACGCATAATAGGCGAATTGCTTAACCGGTTATTGACTTCCTCTGCTTGGATGAATTCTGGGTCAATATTTACCTCATCGACGTTGAACATTATATTGAGGAGAGAGGGAATTTTAATTTAAATAGTTTAAATTTAAAAAAATGTTGAGCAGAGAACATTCTCTCTTTAACTGTACAAGTATTTTTCTTATCTTTTTATTCATCGAATAATAAATAGAGTTTAAATTTTATTTTACCCTTAGTGTTAATAAATAATGGAATATATATTATTTGAGAGATATAGATGTCCAGCTACTTGCATCAGGCATATCTTATCTCGAAACGAAGAAGGGACAGTTGACAACTTTTCGAAAGGAGCAAAAAAATCAAGATTATAGAGTTTCCTTTTTCTTAAATTGAAATTTATGTCATAATAAAGCATAATAAAATTTCATTTCTGTTGTCCACGTTTTTGTAATTGGAGCCTCATTTTGTGAAAATTGACTCTTTGTGTTGTGACGAGTCGCTCTTCTCGGGATGTGATATATCGCTACATGGAATGGTGGATTAAGTGCTTATCGGCGTCATGTGTTACCGTAAAAAGTGAGAATGACAGCTCGGGCGCTGAACATTCGCGTGGACTTTACTGTACTTGTCATTGACTGAGTGACTGATAGAGCACGATGCTCGCGCGGTGTCACGCATTCTCGAAATGCGCGTAATAGTACCAACAGTCCACTCGGGAACGAAGAAATTGCCCTTCCGTTATTTTTCGCATGCCTACCCCGTCGTTTAACTTGGAAGCGCACGGTTGTTTTATTTTATCATCGAAATAAATCGTTTATCCTCGTTGCATACTGATATACATTGCTGTACTATTTACACATCAAAAAGATTCTCCGTACAATAATCGCGCGCGACTTTTCTAAACCAGTTTTTCAAGGAAACGTACCGTTTTTATTTAATTCTTGCTTATTTAACTCGCGTTTTTATAGAACAATATATGTTATACATGTGTATTACAAATTAATGAAATATATAAACATATCATTTTATTATATTCTATAACTAGCTGTAAATTATAGACATATATAAATATAATACAGATAACAATAAAGTTAAACGCTTGTTATGTTTTAAAAAACAACAAATTACGATATTAAATTAACGGTATAAAACAAGCGGAATTAAGTTGACAATATTTATTAAATTCTATACATTAAAAATTAAAATTAAAATTAAACTTAAATATGAAACGCTTCGACTTATACGAAGTCCTTTTCAATCATACATAATTACATGAACATTAACAAATTAATATTACAATAATAATTACAGAAAGCCATATTCAATTGGTCAATTTATTGTCAATCAAAAGTAAATTCATAGATATTGTCTCTCAACAGTCGAAACAAGAAAATCGTCGTGTAAATTATAGTATGTGTAATTATAAATTATAATAAAAGCCATAGCTTCTTGGCAGTCCTATAAAATAATATTAATGGATACATAAAGATGTGATCTAACAAATAAATGCAAAGAATATGAATGAAAATAATTTATTTATCGTAAGTCTTAATTTGAATATAAATTCTTATTGCATTTTTTAATATGTATACGTATAAGATATATTATTAAAAAAATAGATTATTTGTATACTTTCTCACGTTCTTCTTGTAACATAAAATTTTTAATTGCAGTTTACTTAACCAAAAGTAGTTATATCTTATTTTTTTCTCACATCTTGTTTTTATACTCTAATCAAAATCACTATTGTTAACAATATATTGATGATTATTTTCCAATTTATTAACATTTAAAAACATGGATTTACTCACATCAATTTTTCTGAAAGAAAGTAAATAAAAACCAAATAAATATTAAATGGAATAAACATATGTCAAATAGTTTATTATTATAACAGTATGGTATTTAAAAAAAAATAAACATTTTAATTAATATAATGTTTTCTATTGCGGATCTTCGATGGAGAATTCCATATTTCAACGCTCGTAAAGAACAGTTATTAAAAATAAAAGACAATATATCCCCCCAAAAAGAAAGAAAATATCCATTTTACAATAATTCACATTTTATCGCCGCTGGGGTATAAAAACATTCCAAATGGCTATTCCCGAGTTTTAACATGCATATAAACCCGACGTTTAATCACATCCACGGTTTTTAATTAATTTTTACACGACAGTAATAATCGAGGAAAGTTGATGCAATAATCGGTCGTCGCATCCTCAACGTCTTCGTCTCCTTCCCATTCGTTGTCATCCGCGATTCGTCGGCGTTCGTTATGGTCTGCGACGTTAGGAAGGCGCGTTGCACGCGCTGTTACATCAGCGCCGACGTAACAGCCGGCGAGGCGCTAACAATTACGTCGTTAATCATGAACTTGCGCGTGAGCGCGAGCGAAAGGCTCTCCGTCGATCGGAAGTCGAGACGTGGCGAGACAAGCGAATTCTGCGAGTGCTCGCGGAAAAGAACGCGCGGGGAACGTCGCAAAAAACAGCCTCGCTCGCGCGCCGCTGACCTCGCCGCGCCGCATCCGCGCGTCTCCACGTGCTGCGCTTTTTCTCGCGGTCTCCAAGTCACGGTGAGATTCGTTCGCCGCCGCGAATTCGACAAAAGCGAGGTACACCGCGCGTTGACCGTGATACATCCCGCCATGCTTCCTAACGACCGAAACCGCGGAACGCGAGGCAACTCCGGTCCGTTAACTTAAATGAACATTTTTGATATAATAAAGAGAGTTCCTTTAATATTTTTACTATATATAAATCTGACGTTATTATTAATAATTAGATAATTATACACCATGGGTTGCAGCTATCGCGTCACGCACTCGTTAGCAAGATTAAAAGGCTACCTCGGAACCAAAAATGGCTGTACAATTATTGTTTGCAAAACTAAAATTATATTTCGTTACATTTGTCTCATATCGCTTCGAAATGGTCCTCTAATTTTATTACAAAAATTGTGTTTATGTCATGGTAACCGCAAGTTCTTAGCTCGATGTAATATACTTCGTTAATTAATCATTGATTTATTTGTGTAAGCAATTAATTATTTATTTGCGTAAACAAATAATTCTTTTGCTTCATATACGCGTTGCAGTGAAGCATTTAATTTATTCATATCGCTATGTCATCTCCATCACAGCCGATGTCGAGTCCTGTACGTGCCTATCAACTATTAGATTAATCAGTGTAAAAGCGTATAGCGGTTGTGTGTACGAACGACGTCCGTTTTCGATACCACAATTTGCAGCGTAAATAAATACGTTTATTGATCAGTCCACTTTCTGTGTTTTGTGCACTGCGCGTTTATTCTCGTATGTAAACAATTCATTTTCTTTCTCGTAACGATCGAAAAATAACGCAAACGAACAACGGATATTAATGATAAATCCTCCGAAATGAATTTTCGCCATTTCAAGTTCGTGTATCTCTAAAGAAAATCTACTTTAATTCACCTATTTTTCACAAGGTTGCGATAATTTCGTGGCGAGTTGAATTCAATTTTCACATTCATGAATTATCGTTATGACGCTTCCTTTCGATCGTTAAAATAAGCGAGCTATCTTATTTTAGATAAGCTTGAGACCGTGCAATTTCAGAGAACACCTCAACGGCCACACATCAAGCTTCCATTATACAATTGTAAACTCGCGCTAAGATCAGTCTGTGAGATTACAGCGCTATCGTAATTTAAAATTTATATAGGACGTTAGAAAAAAAATTCCGCTGTAATTAAAAATGTAAATTTGATGATATCGGTATGTTTAGCGCGATTTAATAAATATTTATGAAATTATAACGCCATACTTGGTATTAATATTCAATATTGTTTAAAAATGAATTATATATACATATATAGTTCGAAGAATTAAAAAGCTTACGATAAACGATTGGATTTAAAATCAAAATGATCACTCACGAGTTAACTCGTGCGCTCTCATAACATTGTCCACACATCATGCAGGTGTTCCGTGTTTTAAAATATCCGCAGGCGACCATGTAAATTTTAAAAATTTATAATGGTTTATTCTCTGATTTTCCAATAAAAAGTTATTATCTTTCATTATCTTTCATTAAAAATTGAAATCTTTTCTCCAGATAAATATTACTTTAATGCTCAATCACGGTTTATTTTCTTAATCGTGTGTATACATAAAAAAAAAGCGTGAAACGTACAGATATCACTCGATAATCGCAAACAAGATAATTCAAGATGTAAAAGAAGTTTGAATTAAAAAATCAGCTAATTTCTCTCTATAGTCCGTTCACACAATAAAGAGATTATCTATCACGGTCTATCTATGCGGGAGACGCTGCGGTGCGAGTCGCTATATTGTTTCGTCTCATCTCTCTTCCCCTTCATTAGGCTGTTGGAGCGAGGTAACGAAAGCGGGGTATGGCCGCGTGGCGGCGGTTAGCCAGCGTGTCATTAATTATCCCGATAGCTTCGGCGCTGAGCGCGCGTTATTATCAATTAAGGCAGCCCTCGGACGCGGCAATTTCCTTCTCGCCGCCTGTTACAGTGGCGATCGCGATACGAGCCGCGGCTATTTTACTCGCCACGCTCGGCCGTTTCGCGAAAAGAAATTAGACAGGATGAAGGGCGATCGTCCGATAATCGCATTCGCACGCGAACGGATTAAGCCCGTAGGGACGTTATCGAGGTATCGACGAACGCGGCGTATCCGGAAATTTTATTTACGAGCACTTGGACGTTCATTGCGTTCTCTCTCTCAATTATTTCCGAAAATCACGCGGAAAAGTAAACTTTAAACCGATAACGCGATAACTTACTACGGTCAGAGAAAGGTGTTTAGTGTGTCTCGAAATCGATTCGCCAGATATTTATTTGATTTTAAACAATATACTTGAAAGCCCACATAATCCTAATTGTTAATGCAGTTACAGTTGCTTTGTATGGGAAGGCATTCTTCTTAAAGTAGCGTTTTTACTATAGTACGCTATTTTTCCTCAGCTACCAACATTTTCTCAATTGTTAAATTAATGTAATAAAGAAGAAATACAATGCCTTTGATTCGTTTATTTCTAACGTTAAGTAAGAGCGGGGCTACAACCACCGTTCGCCGAAGACATTCAGTAAGTATACGGGTGTAATTGCGGGCGATATAATTTTCTCTAAAGGAAATTTGCATCCTAGACTGCACAATTGCACACGAGTGCGTGCAAAATTACGAAGGAAGGCGGGTTGTAAGCATTGCGCAATAATGATGCTGAATAAATGAGCGTAAGAAAAACACAGTGGTATGCTAATTTATCTATCGGTTATATTATACATGGCAGAGGAAAAATCTCGCTCATTTTCTCAATGTTCTTTCACGCCGTACTTTATCGCGCGACTTGACAATTCCATATTGGCATCATTGTTAATTGAGATAACACACATAGACGATCTAGTGTTAATAACGGTTCTTGCGTGTAACACATGTTAATGTGCAGGTTTTCGCTAATTCCACGATGCTTCCGCGAAAATCCCCGTATAGATTCAATTATTAATATGAATGCGTTAATCCTAAAACCCTCCAATTAACATTAACGTCTATACCGATAATCGCTACGGCTGGGGCAATAGCGAAATTATGCGATCGTAATCACGTTTGAGATTAATCGTCCGAAATTCACATTCGCTTTACGTCCGCGGGCGACTTCAGCTGCAGGACAGATGTCATTTATTTTCATTCGATGTTTCGGTTCGTGGATCGCAAAATATAGACACAATGCCTTTGTAAGCGGCACGGAAATTGTGATTGTAACTCGCTACATTTTTTATATTCAGACAAAATTTTCCAAAGATTCGAAATCGAAATTTAAAATCTAGAAAAGTTATGATTGTAAATTCTCTCTAAATTCTTTGGAACGGAATTTTACTCTAAAGGATGGAAATTGAGTCAATCTTGAAAGAAAACTTCAGAATGATATTCACTCTAAATCTTAGAAAGTATTTATCGCATAATTAGGAAAAAAATATGTAGAAAAAATGATGACCGACTGAAAATAAAGCTAATAGACACAAGTCTAAGAATACAAAAAAAAAAGATGTTATGCATCCTCGTGTCTTCGTAATTTGTTTCATTTCAGAAATAAATTTTTACATTCACACACACTTACTTTTGCTATTCGCGTCTGATTTCAATTTTTTTTTCCTCATCGCACAGCAAAATTAACATTTTTTGACTCACTATTTTTCCTCTTTCTCTCTCTCATGCATCATCCGCTTCTTTTTACGTATATTTTACTGTTTTTGATTAATAATAATTAAACGATAAACTGATAATAATATAATAATAATGTATGTGTAATAAGTCTAACAGTGTTAATTACCAATGCTATTTATAGAATTAATAATAATAATAATTTATAGAGTTAATAATCGCTTTAACTATTCTCTCACTGTTATTCACTTCCTGTTATATATAAAGCGCAATAATGTTATCATGATTATTACTGCATAAAGGTAGAGCTTAAAGAAAATTTATTCATTTAATAATAATTTATAGAGTTAATAATCGCTTTAACTATTCTCTCACTGTTATTCACTTGCTGTTATATATAAAGCGTAATAATGTTATCATGATTATTACTGCATAAAGGTAGAGCTTAAAGAAAATTTATTCATAGTTTGTAGTACCACTATGGCTTAAATATGCAACATATGATTTACAGAACTGCTACAATACGGGATTCTTCGTGAATTCTATGTGTTGCGCTTCGTCCCTAGTATATGAAAATGTTCCGGCTATCACTATTATATCATTACTGAACGGGTTCGTTCAGCCATCAAAGGACGATGATAAAAACGACATTTCATGCTTTGTCGAGTCACAGTTTGATTTCCGGTGATTGTGACAGAGCTCTTTCTTGAAGTTTTCGACCAAAGGATGAAATCCTACTGGCAGCAGGATCGGTACGAACCGCGTTTCGGAATCAAGCGACGCGGTAGCGTCGCGACGCCTAGTGCGTAAATTAAAAATATAACCGCTTGACATGATCGCTTGATGCGTGAACGTCATCGTGTATATGTTCAGTTTCGCTGCCAAATTCGCGACGCTACTGCTAGCTTTAGCTGGAGTGTTGTCATCGACAAACTTTATACATTAAAATTATTTATAAATGAAAACCGTAATTCAAAAATCTAAAAACACTTTTATTATATGACGTCATCAGTATTTTTCGATTGCGACCAGTCCGAATAACATTTTTTTTTTCAATCGTACGTGTGACACATATATGTAAAGTGTTTTGTCCATTAAGCTGGTGTTCACAATGTCTACATATAAAAAATGAATTAAAAATTAAATTAAATTAAATTAAATTAATCTCTTATCTCACACACACACACACATAGAAGATGGACTGAAAGTGGTTAAAATTGTCACCTGGATTATAGTGAAGAAAAAACTTGGCGTGTCCGGGTCGCATTAATTGTAAGTGAAAACATTATTCCAACGTAGTATTTGCATTATAATTAAATTAAAATATAAAATAATAAACATATGTATATAAATACAATATATACGTATGTTTATAATGATATTGTGGGACATGAAAAATACTCAAAAATAATAGATGTAATGTAAATAATGAAGAAATAAAATATTTAGAAACATTATAGATAACAAATTTACAAGTTTAGTAAGAGATTGTTAACACCTGTTCTTTGTTGAATTATTGTTTTCATACATTATGTATATCTGCAGAATGTTGCGATAGAACCATACTGGTCTAGAATATTGCGTTTTAATGTGACCCGGGCATGCCAAGTTTTTTCTTCACTATAATCCAGTTAACAATTTTAGCCACTTTCAGTCCATCTTATGTATCTTGCGTAATGAAATACTTGGATAATTACACTTATTTCATGTCCGTTGTTTATTAAGAAGAATTGAATACTTTTTTTATGCACTTGGCGTATTTGTTTCTTTTTTAAAAAGATTTTTTTTTCAAATATATACTTTTCGTGTGAAAATATTATGTCGTTACAGTCAATTGTCAACAATTATACCATCGCTTTTTTCATTCTTCGGAAAGCTACAAAAGTCATCTGAAAATTTTTCATATAAATAAATACTATAAACTGTAATGCCACACTAGTGAACATCAAGGATATATATAATATTAAATTTTCAGAAGCCATGCGCACAATTTGAAATATGTTTTTTCATCCCTTATCCAGGTAACTTATTTCCCAAGCGTGCGCGTGGAAACATATATTATTTCTAACCAGAAAGCTCTCGTTATCTAAAAGCATTATATGTATATAGATATATCTGTCCTCTTCTACAAAATTTAGATATTGCATCCTGATTTACGGAACCACACATTTTTATTCTAGATCGTAATTTCAGTTTAAATTTTAGATGTGGCGTAGTCCGCACAGTACTCTCTCACACCTTTCAAGTATAAATAAAGCCGATTTCTTACTTTGAAAAATTAATTTTTCGCACAACTGTGATTTAAGGAGAATCGACTTTCCGTACCACAGAAATTTTCCAGATAGCGCAGAGAGCTCAAAAAGAATTCAAAAAGCATTCAATCGTGTGTCATCAATTCTGAGTTCATTTTCAGATGGAATAAGAATTCTTTTTAGAACTTTTTAGAAAAAGAATTCTTTTTACATCTGAAAATGAATTCAGATTTGATGACATGCCACGGAATTCTTTTTGAACTCTTTGTGCTATCTGGATTACTACACGGAAAAAACGATTTTGCACAATTTTAATTGGAGCATCAAAATAATTATGCGGGACATTTAAACTCTGATTACTATTAAAATTTTTTGCAGCATTGCCATCGACTCTTTTAGCTTTTTACGTAATTTTAATGATCTAACAAAATTATTTTCAGATCTGTACGGGATTAAATTTGTAAATAATTTAATCCCGTACAGATCTGTAAAACCGTACATCTAATTTTATATCATGTAAAATCTGTTTTGCGCAGCCAGAAGCTCGATCGAGGTATCTTAAATTACTACTCGAATACCGGAATTAAAATCGAGCTTCCTGTACACGAGGGATCAGTTTTTTTCCCAAGCACGCAGTTACACGTATATTCCACAATATTAGGGGGGAGGGGGGGGGCAGCCGCATGAAGTTACAGGACAGTACTCCGTCTAATCGCTGCATGTGGAAAAACTCAATTTTCTAGCCGAGCGCGTCGCGCTCGCGCGGATCAGATCTGATCCCGTCGTGCCCGTCGCCCCAGAAGGACGCGCGGAAGAATCGCGCGGGCAGTTACCGGGGAAAAGCGTATTTCTTCAATTCTCCTCGCAGGAGCTTCACGCCGTTCACGCCTCGGGGCGTTTTGACATACAGCATTGGAAATCCGCGTGGCGGATGCGCGCAACGGTCCGCACACACATTTAATTCATTTCCGTTTTCTCTCCAGGGACCGAGCTGCGAGAAAGGTTTTGAGGAGGGACGCGCGGGAAGTTCTACCGCGAGGCATGCGGAAAAGCGTATCGCGAGCGCTTTCCATTTCCTCCGTTTTTTTCCCTCCTAAGTAAGCAGCTAAGTCCCGTTAAACCGGCGACTTTTTTGCTTATTAAGAACTTTACCGAGCCGCGTTTAAGTCCGCGATAGCCGGGAGCGTATTTGCCGAACGCTCCTGCGCGATTCACGCGCCGTGGCGTGCGCTCGTCAATTAATAATCGCCGCGTGTTCTGCGCGGAAATAAATCACGCCCGATATTATGCAGGTAGCACCAGGTGTAATATTTTCCACCGAGCCTGAAATTTCTCTACTTCTTCGCAGAGATTTATCATGCGTCGCGAGGCTCTCGAATCTTAATGCTAATTATTATACGATTGTTTCAAGTGCGTCTGCATTATGGTTTAATTAAGAGAAATTGTAATGCCTCATTTTTTTATATGTTGCCAGATGTGTAAGCATGACGAGAGAACGATGTATTAGAAGCTTTTGGATTATCAAGATAAAGTGATATAAAACGTTCAAATATATAATGTTATAGAAAAAGTTGACACTTCGGAAACCAGCTTGAGAGTTCTATATAATTATGTTAACAAGCTAACGAAATTATTTTTAGATCTATATCGACATGGCAATTTTGTTAAAATATCTAAAAATTTAGCTACAGGTATAAAAATAATTTTATTAGACTATCAAAATAGTTACGTACGAATTTCAACTGTGATGACGAAATGCAAAAATTTGTAATATTATAACAACCAGCGGCTTGCATATTATTTTGATGGTTAACAAAATTATTTTTCAGATTTGTACTTAGTATTAGATACTTTTTCAGCAAAATCTTTCCATGCAATTATATTTTTAGATATTTTAATAAACCATTCTTTATATATATTCTCTATTTGATACTCAATGCATTTTGATTTTCAACTAGAAGCAGTATATATGCAATACATCACGAGTTTATACAATCGTTTTTTTTTTCAAATAAAATAAATAAAACTCGAAACCAAACGGTCAGATTCACCACCAAAGCTGAAGCACGAAGTACGGACATGGAGATTTAATTTAGGAAAAATGTTGTATTTTATCATACGAGATCGGCGTTGTAAATCCGAATTTGCGCGGTTTAAAATTCAAAGTGTTACAACTAAACTAGAATCTTTATTAATCAATGTTCGTACAATGAGATCTCACAGCAGAAAGGAAATTACATTATTGATACAAAAATATATCTCTCTAATACCACACATGCGCCTCATGCGCGACTTAAACGGTAAAAAGTAGAAAATATCGTGCACATTATATTGTACACATCGTAAACTTATGCGGTAACTACGCGGATCCGCGACATTTCCTATGCCTTTCACAATTGCAGCAGTCTATTAAACGGACGCTCTCGCCACAGTAGCGAGCGTACGAATTCTCGGGATAAATAAAAGAAATAGAAACAGAGGGAGGGAAGAGGAGAGAAAACAAAAAGAGTATAAAACTATGAAATGTAAACAATATTAAATATAACTGCGCGTAACAAACTAAACATCGCTTAACGTGTTATTTGTACATTGAGCTTAATTCGACGGTGTCTCACAGGAAACCGGTCTTTTTTTTTTAATCCTGCCGGCGTACCAGTGCGAACAAAAATTAAAAAAAAAAATAAAAGGAAGAACTAAAGGGATAAAGAAAAAAAAAAACGCAATACTGTAACAAATAACACTCGTCTTTGATCACGCACAACATCGTCCGTTGGACGAATCGTAAACTTTATTCTAAACGCGTCTACCCTAGAATTGCCGCAAAAAAATAAACGGGAATTCCTTCGCGACTCTTTTCGTCTGAGGAATAGAGATCTAGTGGTGAACAAGCACACAGCACGCTTTTACTGTAAAGTCCGGCTAAACGCGAGCTGTATTTGACGCGCTAAATCTATGTTCGTCATTCGCGTTGCTTATCAATTTTATTTTTCGTCATCCGCGACTATTATGGCAACAAAAAAAAAAAAAGAGTCCACGTTCGCTCGTTCGAGGTCGAGGCCGGCGACGAGCAGTAGAAACGCGGACGGTCACGAAGTGCTCCCCGCTTTGCGGCGCGTAAAAGAGAGGTCGAAGAGCAACAGCATCGTTAAACGGCTTGACCACACTCCTGCGTCAAAGCGCACTCTTCTTGCTTAATTTCGCTGTTGTCGCCGTTCATTTTAACCGGAGACCCAGATGTCGTAGTGTCCGGGCTGTCGGGGCTGTCGTGGCCCGAGTCACTCTTATTGTTATTCTCCTTGTCGTCGCTTATCTTTTTCTCGTTCTTTAACTTGAGACCCTTCTTCTCCGGTGTTCTGCCTTTCAGCTTCTTTTCCGGGTCAAAGTGACGCTCGAGGATAATCATCAGATCCTCCATCTTTTTCTCGTCGACTGTTGGGAGTTTCTCCTTCATCAAATGCTCCAATCCGTCCTTCTTCGCGTTAGTCCACGCGTCCTGAAACGCGATTTTCCGTGAATGCTCGATAAAAAGATCGTTTGTTCGATCGTAAATCGAGTCTTTCAACTCGAGCGTGACATGAATTCGAACGTTTCGCGATCTATCAATTTGAAACTCTTAGGCTGAATGTTATTTCATTTCCGGATATTTTGATAGCAAATTAAACGTTCTAAATCGGAAGTGAAAAGAAACGGAAACATCATTGATATCGCGTGGTGTAAACAGATCTGATTATTACGCGATTAATCACGTGCATAAACACACTCACCTGTAGCTCTGAATACACAATCCCAGCTTCAGCTAACAATCGCCGCAGAGGACTGGCGTGTTGACGTTCGCGGCGGTTCATACGGAATAGGGCGCTGAATATGGGCCGCAAGTTGTTCTGCCGCTCGAATATCATCTTCAGTTCTGCAACAAAAGTTATACATAACGGTGGTTTACCATCTCGGTGTTTCCCAACTTAGCTTTCAAGTTATGACAAATTTGGTCAAGTTTAAACTAACTATTTATAAAGTTTAACGCTTGAGGGAAACATTCTAAATGTAGGAAAGGCATGTATCATATTCTATATTATAAAGATGATATGAAAACATGAATCAGTCTAAATTTATCTAATAAATTTTTTTAAGCAAAATCGCGCAATTACCGTTTTGTGGGAAAAATGTAGTACAAATATACTTATTAATGACTTCATGTTGTTTTATGTTTTCTAATACACTTTATTAATGATTATACGCTGTATATCGCTATTGGATTATTTTTTATTGTTAATGAAGTTTCGATACTAAGAGTATCTCGATTAAAAAATATTATAATGAACGAAATTATACAAGGCATTGTATACTCAACATAATATATATACCGTTGTGTTCCTTTTCCTCGACATCAACAGGCTGCGCAAATTCTCGAATAATCTCAACCGCTTTTTTCAGAGATTTTTCATCGCTTTCCTCCTTCTCGTTCGTATCTTCGGTTTTCTCGCCGTCGAACGAGCACAAGTATTGTGCTATTTGTAATGCCAGCGATGCTCTATGTTGCGCATTGCCCAGATTCACTTCCTTCAAATATATTTGAAAATATTTATCATCGTCGTGGAAAAATTATATATCACTATTATATAT